>NC_068401.1:27158693-27458693 GCF_023724105.1 Carassius gibelio | reverse complement strand
CATAGCTCTGTGACTTACTGAACACAGCTTATGCTGTGCATTAGCAGTAATGCAGTGCTTTTTGTCTTGGCTTTGTTTGCAGAATATATTCACTCAACAGTTTTCACAGCTGTGTGGTGTTTAAAGACCTAAAGAAATTATTTAACTTAAACAATTTTCCTATTTTGAATTGTTTTCTGTTGAAATATTGAAGGTATTATATTATATTATATTATATTATATTATATTATATTATATTATATTATATTATATTATATTATATATTCATTTGTTTGTATTATATATATATATATATATATATATATTTTTGTATTTGAATACATTTAATTTGTTATTATTTTTATTATATATGTATTTACACACACATATAATTTTCAATTTACTTGTTTTTTTTTTTGTTTTTTTTTTACATATATTAACTTACAGCTTACTTTATTTACATATTTTTACTGATGGTTTTAAACCAATCTTTTTCTGTTTAAATTATTTATTATGGACAACAAGTATTCTGCTTTTATTTTCAACACTAGCACATTTGTGAACAATAACCTAATATTATGGACCTGTCTGCTGCGTTATCATGACCAACTTCATCTTCTTTGGGGAACTTATAAAACTCTTGACCATGACATTTGACACTGTGCAGAGTAAATATCACATGAACTTCAGCTTTACATATGCATGAGCATGCAGGCGAGTGTGTGTGTGTGTGTGTGTGTGTGTGTGTGTGATTCTGAATTAGGATGGAAGACTCCCTGACAGATGCTGAATGCTGATTGAGTTACACAGGAGCATTTGACTTCCATTGTTACATGATGAAATTCCTTCTGGCTCTAATTATGAGTAGGCAAATGACAAAAATGTGTTTTGTTTCTACATTCATGAATGTGCAAAGCTTCAACAGTAGGAAGCAGGGACATAATAAGTTGTGTGCATCATGTGAGTTTGTGTGCTCCAGATCTAATTAGTTCTTATTTAAGGTGCAGCCGGTTCAAGAGACTCAGTAACAAACCCATTAGAGGCAAACTTTAAATTTGAGCTCTGACCCAAGAGAATAAACACAGGACAGCACGCCACCAAACCTACACACACATTAATGAGAGAGGAAGAAAATTAGAGTGAAAAGACAACAGGGCTAATCTCATTAAAATCAAAAAACTATATTTAAAGAAATAAAATGCATATTTGTGGACCATTTTTATGGTCATTGACTGATTTCTTGATTGCTTGATTGATTTTTTTCTTTCTTTTTTTTCTTTCTTTCTTTCTTTCTTCCTTATTTTCTTTCTTTCTTTCTTTCTTTCTTTCTTTCTTTCTTTCTTTCTTTCTTCCTTATTTTCTTTCTTATTTTCTTTCTTTCTTTCTTATTTTCTTTCTTTCTTTCTTTCATATGTGTATTATTTTCATGTGGCTACACACATTTAATCCTAGACTTAGACTTGCTCACAGACGATTGACAATTTTAATTAATATGTGTTTTAATCAAACAGTTAAATGATAATCAAACAGTCTCTTCCTGTGTAAGTGGCTGGTTATTGGCCAATATACAGTACAGTGAGACCATACTTTGTCCCATTTTTTTTTGTCTGGCTATGTGAGATTAATATTATTAATATTAACAGTATTATTAACAGTTCTCTGCAATGCAGTGATTCCCAATGGCTTTTTTTTATTTGTGTGCTGTACCCCTTTGACCTGATTTTTATTTCATTTATTTGTTTTTTGTACACCCTGTGATACTATTATTTATTGAAATTACGGAGGTGAATATTTCAATAATTTAACAAAACATTGGCATCAGAAATTATTGCAGTTAATATTTCAATAATTTAACAACACATGCATTTTCTTGATTCTGATATCTGTTAATGATCACAGTAATAAACAAAATGTTTTCAGATTTTTTTTTAATTTTGTTTTTCTGTTTTTGGCAATTTGAGCAGTAAGTGTGCTTAAAGGCCTGTTCACACCAAAAACAGTTACTGTGAAGATAACTATATTAGCTCGTTGTGACATGGATGGGTTAAATGCAGAGCATGAATTTATGAGTATGGGTCACCATGATGCTGTATGTCACGTCACTTTCACTTTTTTTTTTAACCATTTGCATGAAAGAATATGATATTTACCCAGCAATAAAACTAAGTTTACAACACCAGAGAAATGGGAATTTAAAATTGCACTTAAAAAAGACAATATGTCTAAAATACATGGAGAAAGCAATGGATGGCGTCCAAGGCAGCAAACACCTCCAGTGAGGTGGTGCTCCAGCAGAAAGCATCTCCAGGTGCCTTACCCATCCATCACCGGTCTGTTTTGTGGTCTAGTGTTAGATTAAGGGCGAGAGGTTCACACGCTTCCACCACAAGCACAAAACCAGACCCTTCGTCAAGAGCATGCCCGTAATCGCTTTTGAAGCCTCTCTTGCAGTCGAGTCCGATTCATTTCTGCTGTGATCAGTTGTGAGGGAGTTTCACTGAGGCCTGGTAATTGCTTTCCTCTTCCATCTCCTGGAGAGAGAATGGTGAACGATTAGAGCAAAAGTTTGAGGTCTGATCACGGCCAAAGGTTTGAGCACAACCCCTGAACTTGTGATCAAATCTTTTATGTAATACAGTATCTGTTGTGGGTAATGGCTTTGGGAGTTGGGGAGTAGTCATCTGAAACTCTGTCATTATTTACTCAAGTTCATGTCGCTCCAAAACCATATGAAAACAAAAGGAGGAATTTCACATCCTTTCTGCTTTGTAGTAACGACATCTTCAATGCTTCAAAAGGAAACAAAAGCACCATATAGTACAGTACTAGAATTCAAGTCATTATATTTATATTCATTATACACAGCAGATTGGTAATTTTTTATTATTTGGGGGGACTTGTCCACCTCAATGTTTATGGTGGTTACGGCTCTGCGTTGAGAAGAAAATATATTAATAACAGCAAAGACTTTAAGAATTAAGGTGACGAATTAGGTGTTAAACCAAGAATTAAACCATCAGGATATAATATGTAAAAGATATACCATAAAAATGGCATATTAGGAACACTTTAATATATTGCATTATATTTTCCAGTATATTTCCATATATTTTTCTTTTGTAAGGGCACCATCTAGTTGATTTTGCACAATTGTGCAATCAGAATTGTGGATGCATATTGTGGCTGAACACCTGAGCAAGCAAAGGTAAATCTCCTAGCAAACGCCCCGGTGTTGGATGTGCAGCGTCATTTAAGACAAATGGCGTTTATATGCAGTTAAATGAAATGCAATAAAAGCACAATCAGTCTTTGAACATGAAAGGTTCTAGGCACGGTTTATATCAGTCACTCATACACTGATTTAGAGCGAGTGACCAGCAATATATCTTCATCATAGCAGAAATGAGGAGAATTTCCTTCCCCTTCAGGGAGCGTGTCTTTTAGCGGAGGGTCCCGATCGCAGCAGATGGCCCTATTAGGCAAAAAAGAAGGATTTATTTGGGACTCTATCTTGAAGAAGGACGAAAGAGCCATGCATTGAGAAAGATTTCCCTTTCTTCATGCTTTCAAAGGCCTCTTTCAGTTTTTTTTTTCTTTTATCAGGACTGCCACTGGAACTGCATAATTCAGTGGAAAAGAGAAGAATGTGACATTTATTGGTGACGAGTTTGAATGGAAGAAAAAGAGCTTACTGTCACAGATTCTGAAGCCTCGCGCTGACAAAAACGTTCAAAACTTTGAATAAAAACTTATTGGAATCTGAGATGGAAACCACTGCCTTAATCTGCAACAGTTACCTGGATCATATTGGTTATAACCAAGAACACAGCTGACTTGAAGGATTCATGAAATGGGAAATCAAATGTTCTTGAAATTTACACATATGAGAGATTATTGTATTCTACAATTCAGAAATGAAGAGAATGGGGATGTCACAATTTCTTCTGGACATGCCCTTAATATTTGTCATTGTCGAATGTAATCAAGGAGTGTGTTCTGAACAACTCATGTGTGTGTATCAGTCTCAAGAGCCACACTCATTAGATAATGACTTTTATTGATGCAAAAAACAATGAAAAGTGGCGGCTCGTCCGGGTTTTGATGCAGTAAAAGTTTTTGAGAAAGTTCCACATATAATGCTCATTACTTATGCAAATATGATAGCAGTGATCACAGCAGTGGGTGTGTACATCTCACAGCAGACACGTCCTTTTAAATGGCTGATATTCATTCAGCATAGCTCTGTTTTGAATCTCAAAAGACAGTATTTTAAGGCTAATTCATACTGTGTCAACATCCAGCGCATCAGTGAATTAACCGTGTTAGTATTTGGATGGTGTCTGTTTATTGATCTTGGAAGTATAAAGGAATGTGTTGTGATTTACTAACAAACCCTGACATGTTCTGACATCATAACAAACGGTTGCCATGACAATGAGCTAAGTGTCCTCCATAGAAATGGATGTGTGGGAGAAAAAGAAAAACAGAGCTGCATGTCATTTACAGTTACTCACATTGTTTTTATAGTGACCATGTTAATGCATTGATTTCCTTAGTTAGGAAAATAAAATAATCCTTTGGGTTCAGCAATTTGTGTGGATGTGATTTAGTATTGCTCAAAGTTGTGAAATGCAAAACGTACTAAATGCAAATCTATTTTTGCTGCTGTCCTTGAACTTAATTCTCAAAAGGTCTATGTTAAAATGATAAATTGAATAATCATGTTAGCTGTTTTGAAATTAATTGTGTTAAACTTTTTTTAATTGCATGTTCAGAAGCTTATGCAACGTAATATTTTCAGTCACCACGAGAAGTTTGTATGAACATTCATACTGTAAGTGCAATTCATAAAAAAAAAGTCATAAAAAAAGCTATTGTATGTTTCCTGACAAACATCATCTTATCATTTTCTTAAAAATAAACTGATGAATATGAGTTTGACATTTTATTTATACAAATTGAAAACTTTTGACACTGTTAAATTGTAGGCATTAGTTTATTTAAAAAAAGGAAGCACCTGACAGTAATGTCTTAAATGTAAAGTGCATGAAATATAATAGTTGACTGTAACTGGAGAATTCATATATTAGATTCATAGTGGTGTATTCAGTGTATTATATTTAGATAATGATATTTCATAATATTTGAAACAATTAAAAAAATTACATTTCAGATTAACTCATTTTAATAACCTTATTTTTGGATGTTTTAAACAACCTAAAAGGTATCTTTAAAAAGTGGGTTTAAGAAGACATACATATTAATTCTTAATGTTTGGTCTTTTGAATAAATATCTTTGTAACCTTAAGATAAAAAAAAAAAATATGATTTTTAAGTATTTGAGGGAATTCTAAGTTTTCAAAATGTTATGTTGAGTTAGAAAAAAAGAAAAGAAAAAAAAACAGTGGTAAATAGTATGGTAAAAAGTAATTGGCTACCATAAACATTTTACATAATATCTTTTTTGTTCGCAGGTTGGAAATGACACGAGGGTGAGCAAATGATGAAAGAATTTTAATTTTTGTAATTTACTTACATTTTTATGATTTACTTGGGTGTACTAACCCTTTAAAATATCTTCTTTTATGTTCCATAGAAGAAAGTCTTAGAAGTTTGGATCGACAGCAAAGTATGTAAATCATGAGTTTGATTTGCTTTTGTGTACTGTCCCTTTAAGAATGTTTAGTGAATCTGGCCTTATCTAATATGACTGTGTAGTTTATGATGTGTGTAAGAACCACAATGCAGTTCATTAAGATCAGCTCTTAAAGGCTCGCACCTCTCTGTCTAATGTAAACTTGGCTTATGTTGAACTTGAACCTTTTCCAGCAGAAATGTGGCAGCGTGACTGATAATGTGCGGTTTGAAGTTTGCTGGTGCAGTCAGCAGGACCACTGTGAGTCATGCTGAGATTTCAGGAGCGTTGATAGTCTGCCCTCAGAGCAAACATCCCATTCCATTTCATTTAATGACGGTTTGAGGGAAATCGTAAACACGGGAACAACATCACTTCCCTCATTGTCCGTTATCATTCCCAAGCGATCCATCCAGCTACTGCCATTTCCTCACGCCAGCCCGCGGATCTGGATGGATCTAATGGAGGAACAGATTAACCTGTGTGAAAGGATGATTGGAGAAAAGTTTCCTTTTCTTGTTCTTGCTCTGTTTCTGGGCAGGCACTTCTTGAATATCTTGTTTTGAAGTGTAGGAAAAATAAATCAAAGACTGCTCACACGTAACAACGTTTGACGGGTGGCAGAGGATGTAAATGAATGATCAGTCAGTTCTGTCAAAAGTGATTGTGTGTCAGACGACTTGGGGACTTTTTTTATTACGGACTCCAGGAAGAAAGAACTTGTCCCGTTCAGACAGTTTCTGACTCTGCACCATTTTTATTTGATTCATAGGTTTCCGTGTGGATGGAGCATTACTGTACATTCTGTCTGGAAAATTTTAAAAAGTTACATATTACAATTTTAATTATTAATTAAATTCAATTTTTGTAGAAAGTAGCACTCCTTCATTTCAGTTTCACTTTCTTTCACCATCAGCTTTTTAAAATATATATATTTTTTATTTATTATTATTATTAAAATAATAAAATATATAGGATTTTGGAGCAGGTGGAAAAATAAAATGCTGCAATATTTATTTAAAATAATATATTTATTTTGCAATGGAAGTTTAAACATCCTTAGTGATAAATATAATTTTCAGTATTTATGAAAATAAAATAGTAATCTAAAAGAATGTAAATAATAGTTATAATAATAAAATATAAACTATTTTTGCAGGAAGTGTTCAAGTGCATGTATGTATGTAAATGCATGAAAAGTGTTATATAAATATTTTATATAAAATATAAGTTTTGGTTCAGGAAACTGAAGTGCATCTGAAGTGCTTTTCAGGGAAATAAAATTAAAGTGTGACTATTTATTTAAATATTAGCTTTGTTTTTGTTTTCCACTGGGGATATGAGTGCCGTCATGGATGACCAGATAAAGTCTCAATAAAATGGAGTCTTTTTTCTATCAAGAACAGCCAGCGGTGTCATGATGTGTAACTCTTGTAACCTGTGTGGCCGGAATATGAAGTTATGTGAACCATTTATAGAACAGTGAGAACGACGATTGTACATCTCTAAGTTAAAAGCATCCAGCAGCATGTGTGTAAGTGTGAAAGGATGAGTGTTACATGCTGAGAAATAAGAAATGCATGCTAGTATTTTATTGGCTGCCATCTGAGAAAGTAATTTCAAGTTTTATATTGCAAGTTAAAAAAAAGGAAAGAAAAGAGCATTAAACCTAAAAGAAGAAGAAATTGTAAGCTAACCTCAGGTCAGCAAACATTTTCTTTGTGTTGGATTTCAATATCAACATCAGACTTAAACATCTCTTTTTTCATTACAAGTTGTTGTGAATTATTATAATGTTTTGTTTGTAATTATTGTCATCTGGTCATTGTGATATACAGTACAGTAAGTGATGTGTTTGAACGAGTGTTAATGATTGACAGGCCATCTGCTATGTGGTTTGTGTGTGTGTGTGTGTGTGTGTCAGCTATATGGATACACTTCATGACTTCATCTAAACAGAAAGAACACACACAAACAGTTACAATGTGAGGAGATCTAAGTCCATTTTATAAGCTATTTACTTAAATTTACTTTCTCAGAAAGCAACCAGTAAAATCACAGCAAAATTGCTTGTTTTGATTTGATTTCGGATTTCATCCTATAAAGATGCAAATGACACCCATAATAATTCATTTCCATTAGCTATGATGGATTGCTTCCATACCAAATATAAATAAATGTGACCCTGGACCACAAAACAAACCAAATTTTTAAACTGAGATTTATACATCATCTGAAAGCTGAATAACTAAGCTTAACTTTACTTTGCTAAGCTCATAACTAAAAATCTGGAACCTGAGGGTGAAATATTTGTTTAATAAATTTCATTAAAATTAAATTCTAAATATTGAGAAAATTGCCATTAAACTTTTTTTCTTTCATTTAACCTTTATTTAACCAGATGATCTTATAGAGATTTAAAACCTCTTTTTCAAGACAGACCTGGCCAAAATGGCAGCATATTAACAGCGCATAATTACAAATATAATCACCAAGCATATGCACAACAACAAGAGACATTTAAACAATATCCTCAGATACATAAACAAACAACATCAACATCAGACTACTTAAAGGTACAATTTATACCAACCATAGGCTTAAACGATTTGGTTATTTTACAAAACAGTGACAACAATTTATGGCATCTATTTCCAAAACTTTTCGCAATTGCAATTCAGACTGTAATGTGTTCCAGGTGGATGGGGCGGCATAACTAAAAGCCTTCTTACCAAGCTCTGTACGAACTGTAGGTACAGATAACAAGTACAAATTACCAGAGCGTAAATTATAAGAACTAACATTACGTGAGATATAGGAGTAAAGATAAGATGGCAGCATATTCAGCATAGACTTATAAATAAAAATAAGCCAATGTATATGCCTCCTCACTGACAATGAGGGCCAATTTGTCATTTTGTACAAAGTACAATGATGTACTGATGCCTTACATCCAGTCACAAATCTTGATGCATTATAGACAGTATCCAACAAAGACAAACTTTTATCAGGTGCATTTCTATAAACAGGTGCATTTCTATAACTTCTATTGAAGAAAGGTGGCAGCAGCCAATCTCCTCATAGTTTTCCAAGAAAACTAGTTTAATATCTGAACAAGGTTAAAAACAGATTGCAAATAAGGAAAAGCTTTGTGTAAAGTCACAACCTCACAATAAATAAAGGTCAGCATAAAATTATCATCAGCATAAAAATGGAAATGAGCCTGAGAAATGTTATTAATATAAAAAGTAAATAAAACTGGACCCAAGACTGATCCTTGCAGTACACCACAAGATACACTCAGAGTTTCTGATTTGGAATTGTCAAAATAAACACACTGAGTTCTATCTGCCAAGCAATTAGTGAACCAATCAACAAGTATGGTCAGAAAAAAAAATATTTTGTAGCTTTTCCATCAAAATGCAATGGTCCACTGTATCAAATGCATTGGCTAAATCTATATTTTTAAGTCCTTAGCCATGCATATTTCTAATCAAATATTTAGTTTTGATATATTTAGTGTAGGAAATTTACAAACTATCTTCAAGAAACATGATCTGTACTTAGTATCCTAAGGATTTTTTGGCATAAAAGAAAAATGTATAATTTTTACCCATACAATGTATTTTTGGCTATTGCTACAAATATAACCGTGCAACTTATGACTGGTTTTGTGGTCCAGGGTCTAGTTTTATATATAAATAAATATATTATACAAATATTATAAAAACTCATTCAGAAAACTACTATATTATCTCAGTGATACGCAAAATTACACTGATTGCAAGTCAATTGTTTTCAATGCCCCCAATATTGCTATTCATAATTCAACTACAATTTCAGAGATCTATAATATAAATCACACTGCATAATTCACATTGAACAAATCTATGAAATCTTGTACTTTATCAACAAGAGACCAGTGCTACAGCTAAATGTGTCTTGTACAGTATATTTCAGTTATTATTATCATTATTTAAAATTATACTAATTGTCAGCAAATCCTCAATAAATACCAGTCATGATGGGGGAGTTTGCCAAGCTTAGTGACCTAAAACAACTTTCAATTTTAAGTTGTTTTAGGTTATTTTGATCAGATTTGAGTGAAAGTGGGTGACCCATTTGTGTTGAATTGTTATCCATTGTCATTGCTGCTGGACAGTGTTACTTCATTAAAAAAGCAAAAAGGTCCATTAAAAAAATAAAAATAAATAAATGCACATATTGCATAGAATTTGTTTTATTTTTGTGCTTCATGCATTGCATTTTTTGAGTAGAACATGCTCCTGCTCAGTCGAAACGGCAAGATCATTTAGCCTTTAATCCCCAGCTCTTAATCATAAACAAAAAGTTACTTTGCCTAGTAAAAAGCAATTCTCACTTCTTTTGACTGTACTGCAGTAGTTAAACTGAAATGCAGATATCTCCATTATTACAAGCTGAAAGTGTTTTTACTAGTGTAATTCATATTTTTACTAGCCACGCTGGAGGATTAATAGCTAAATTGGCTTGTCAAAGTGCCTCTCGCTGAGCTGCTTGAGTGTATGAGAGTGCGATGGTATCTGTGCAGATAAAAGTAATAACAATGATATGTTATAGCTGCCCACTGACTGATGGGAAGTGTGTGTGGAGAGCGGCCAGTAAGGTCTGACAGACAGAAACTGAAAGTGACAGACTAATAAGCTGAACCCAATAGCAATTTAAGTAATATCACATGAGGAACTTTAAGCAGAATTGTCTTTTTCCGCATTCACCCTTCTCTTTGCTCTTCTTTTCTCTCTCTCCAGATGCTCTCAGTATTGGTGGGTATTATTTGAGGTGAGGTTGTGCCTGTGGGTGATGGTTAATGGCAGCACAGCACTGATGAGGTCCTTTAGATGACTAAGGAACAAATTGTGATTCTTTCATTCAGAAATCACTGGCCGATTAATTTAATGGAGAGCAAAAAAACAACCATGTATGAAATTTCAATGTAAAGTAGGCTAATAGGGGTAATACAGAAGTAGGCCTATATCTTTTTTCTTTTCTTTTTTTTATGGTGTGTGAATGTTTGAGACCTACCAAACTACATGACATTAGATGAACAAATAAAATGCAAATGCAAGGTATTGGTTGTTTTTTATTTTTTATTTTTGTTCTTTTTTTTTTTACCAAAATGAAATTTGGGAAATTGGGTACTTGAACACTAAATAATAAATAAATAAATAAATAAATATAAACCATATAAAATCATGGCCCAGCTGAATAAACCATTGTCGCTGCAGCGATCTGGGGCTCGTTCTGGCGGCCGACAGGTGAGAACCACTTCTGGCAGTAGTGCGGGTGGTTTGAGGATTACAGTGGTGGCAAATCTCACAGGGAACCAACCCTCTGGGGACCATCACTCCTCTTGCACCTCCGATCCAGTGGAGCAACCCACAGAACGTGCTGGGCCCTCTTTAAAGAGACAACACAGCGACCGTTGCGTACATCAACCAACAAGGTGGACTGCTCTCCCGTTGCATGTCACAACTCACCCGTCACCTTCTCCTCTGGAGTTGGAAGGTTCTGAGGTCACTTTGCACATTTCACATTCTGGGCAGTCTCGAGCAATGCTCCCAGGAGAATGGCGACTCCATCCCCTGATGGTCTAGCTGATTTGGAGATGGTTCGGAGCCGCTCAGGTAAACCTGTTTGCTTCTCTAGAGACCTCTCACTGCCAGTTTTTCTACTCCCTGACTGAGGGAACTCTTGGCATGGACACTGGCACACAGCTGGTTGCGGGGCCTACGCAAGTATGCATTTCCCCCAGTGAGCCTTCTCGCACAGACACTGTGCACAGTCCAGGAGGACAAGGAGCAACTCTTGCTAGTGGCACCATATTGGCCTACTTGCACCTGGTTCCCTGAACTAGTGCTCCTCGCGACAGCCCCTCCTTGGCTGATCTACTGACTTTGGAAACTCCATGTCTGGGACACGGAGGTTCTAGGAGACCTACCACAGGAGGTAGTGAACACCATCACTTTGGCAAGAGCACCGTCTACAAGAAGTGAAGTGGAACCTGTTCATTGAGTGGTGTTCATGACCCAGTGAATGGGAAGTCTTTGGTTAAGCATTTTTCATCGTCAGGTTCTTTAGAGGGGCCAGGAGGTTAAATCCTTTCCGACCCCCCTCTATACCCTCTTGGGACATCAAATCACTAGGGAAATTACTACAGCAGGGCCAATTCGAGACTTTGCATTCAGTTGAGTTAAAGTTTCTTTCATTGAAAACTCTGCTCCTGCTTGTACTGACCTCCATCAAGAGGGTAGGGGACCTGCATGCATTTTCAGTTGATGATTCGTGCCTAGAGTTTGGGCCAGCTGACTCCCAGGTAATCCTGAGGCCCCGGCTTGGCTACGTGCCCAAGGTTCCCACTACACCCTTCAAAGACCAAGTGGGGAACCTGCAAGCACTGCCCCTGGAGGAGGCAGACCCAGTCCTGGCTTTGCTCTGTCCCGTCCGAGCATTGAGATGCTACGTAGACCGGACACAAAGCTTCAGGACCTCAGACCAGCTCTTTGTCTGTTACGGAGGCCAGCAGAAGGGGAGTGCCGTCTCTAAGCAGAGGATGGCCCACTGGATTGTGGATGCCATAACCCTGGCTTATCAGACACAGGGCGTGCCCTGCCCGTTCAGGTTGCAAGCTCACACACGTCCACGTCCTGTTGCCATGGTTGCTGTACCGCCGCTGAGCTGCCGGGTCTCCGTCTCGGCTCCTCAGCAAAAACCTGGTATGCATTGCACCTGCTGCCTTCTTATACTCACGCTGTGATCAGCGGCAGCTGGATGCAATACTTGCATGCCAATGTGCATTGGCTCGTTTATTTTACACTTGAAATAGATTGGTCTATTGAAGTGATATCCTATTTTGCGTTGGTCACCAACGTGGCGTCTCCGTTCCCTCCTTCAGGGAACGAGGGTTACCATACGTAACCGAGACGTTTAGCTTCATTTATAGATATAGTTGTTCCAAAAGTGAAAATCGTCATCATTTACTCACTCTGAAGTTGTTCAAGAATGTTATTAACCAAACAGTTGATGATTACCATTGGTTTCCATAGAATTTTTTATTTTTTGTGTTGGGCAAAAAAAAATATTTTAGTCGCAATGAATCGTGATTAATCACATTATTATGCACTTCAATAATTAATTCAAAAGTAGTGTATTGCACACTTTTTTTTCATTTAAAAGTACTGCTATATGAACAAAAGTGCAATAACAGTCTAGCAATCTAGTCATGATTTTACAGAAGGCACAATAATTGGTGAAAGTGGTGTTTACCATGGTAATTCTTTTCAAATGTAACAGTGCATTAAAATCATTTTTAATTGGAGTTCAGAGTGCAAAGATTCCCAAACTGCAAGATGGCAAAATACAGATGGAAATGGTCCAAGTTGTATTTTCACCTGGAATTGAGATGTTCAGCCACCAGCAGACACTTCATTACACTAATTCAGACTAGCTTGTGAAGGCCATTCATCACACGGGCGTAGTTTGCTGATTTGACATGCATATTCTACTCCGTCGCTCATTAAAATCCTCCCATCTGTATCCAGAAGTAAAGAATTAATGAGTGGTACAACCCAAAAGTATCTATCTCATGAGGGGATGGAAAGAGATGCTCTGTGCTGTTTGACACAATGATTTGAATCCCACTAAAGACGTCTAGCTCTTATAAAGCGATATTTATTTACTTGTTTACTCGCACTCATGTTGTTTCTAATCATACAGGCTGCTTTCGTTTCCCCAGAGGAATACAAAATAAATATCTTTACGCTTTATTCCAAGACTCTTTACGACTCTTGCACTATATGAGAGAACAGTGCTAATTCATGAAAAATTTCTACAGACTAGCCATCTTCAGTAAGCCTACTTTCCATACGTCGATGCGATTACTCGTTGGGAAGACCGAGGCAGGTATAATCCCTCATGAAGTCATGCCAGAACTGTAATTAGATCTCTGTGGACATGTTTAAGACTCTCCCCTTCCACTCATTATGGCTGAAAAAATGAAAAACGCCCACACAAATGTGTCTACCTATAGACATTCCATTAAAAAAAAAAAAAACGACTCCATTAACCAGCATTATAAGCCGCCTGTTTAAAGTATCCCGAGGTATAACTTTTTATGAACTTGTTTATGCTACACTTTTATTTTTTAATATGCCAAGATGAGCCCCACTAGGGAAGGCGATTTCTGGATGGATGACAGACAAAAGTCAATTAACAGAGTGTGGTACAAGGTCATGGGTTCAATTCCTGAGGAATGCATGGACTGAAAAGATGTATACCTTCAGTGCAATGTAAATCACTGTGGATAACAGAGAGTGTGAATTGCATAAAGGTTAAATGTAATGCATATGATATTTAATGTTGGTAAAAATGTGGAATATCACAAACAAAATGGTGCAAATTGATAGTAAATGGAAATGTAAGTTGCAGCCATTGCAGCACATTGTTTTCCACATAGTGTACATTACTGTTTCTCCTCTATGCCCGCGTTTCTGAAACACGTCGATTTTTACAAAGCTCATCAGTCTGAAAAGCGAGGTGTGCTCTGATTGGCCAGCTATCCATTGCGTTGTGATTGGCTGACTGGCTGAATGCCTCAAGCGTGTGACGGAAATATTACTCCCTTTACCACAGCGGTTCCCAATCCCAGTCCTCATGCCCCCCTGCTCTGCATATTTTTTTTTATGTCTCTCCAAGTTAACACACCTGAATCAGATAATCAGCTCGTTTGGAACAGAGCTACTTGCATGAACTCATCTGATTGATATGATCCCTGCACACTGTATCGTGTCCATTACTCCCTACTCCCTGGGCAGGGGAAATCTGTTGAAGTTTACTTCACTTCGGAAAATTCATTCATGGATTTGCCCTGTGCAGTGTCTTCACACACAGACGAGTGTAACAACATATAGCTCTGTAAATAAATGCAATTTAAATTCACGTCTCGCACACTTTAATGCCCTTTGAATGGAACATATACACTAGTTTCGAACTGGAATTATGTCCACTTTGCAGGGCACTTATGGTTGAATAGAACAAATGTTGTACGCTGTATAGTAAGTACGTTGTATAGTAAGATCTTCTTACCATACTGTGATTCGGTGTCCCAGTGTGACGAGAGAAAAACAATATAATCCATTATAAACAAGGCATTTGTTGCATCCAGCGGGGACATAATTACTGATTATAATGACTTATACTGTCTTTTTACATGTTGCGTGGCATATTGCGCCGCATCAACCAAAAAAAGCATGTCTGCCTTTGTGATCGGAGAAACACAAAATGCTACATTACACTGCTGAAAACTCACTTTTGAATCATCAGTGGAAAGTTATTTAAACATGTAAACAAAGTTCGTACTTGCAGACTGTGAGTCAGAAGCGCCAGACCGTCCTTTAAAAGTTGTAACAGCACCACTTTATAGAAACAGACACCGTCATCATAGGCTCCTCTCACAGGAAACAGTCCTTGTCCTCCTTAAAATGCACTGCACACATCTGAATATTTGGGTTGAACTGTTCTGGAACAGTTTTTTTAATACAACTTAACCACTGATTTCTAGTTGTGTCCTCTTTTGGAAGCCAAAACAAAGTAGCTTGGCTTTCACAACGAAACACAGCATCTCCACAGCAGATAAAAGTTACACCTTCTTTCTTTCGCATGAACATTTGGGCAGTGTTATGCAAATCTTCCCACATTGTGATGTAGACATGTGTGGGTGTGTTTAAATTATGTTTTTTTTTTTTTGTTGGGGGGGGGGGTCATTTACAAGTCTTAACTTTTATAAAAAATATCCATTTGGATTGGAGACTTTAGTCTTTACTTTACAGATCTTTTTTATGCACCAAGAGCTTGTAACACTGTGAAGAGAAAGGAAAAATTGAAATCGCATCATATGAACCTTTTAAATGTATTAAATGTTTTTTCTTTGGCAAATTTCATGTTTTTTGGCAGATACAGTACCTAGCGTGTCACAGGACTTTAGGCAAAGTTAACATGACTTTTTTTATATACATCTAGCAATGTTTTTAGTAAATGTGTTTCCATATGAGCATGTCATATATAAAATAAATAATAATTTCACCCCCACCCCCACCCCAAAAGGAAATCAGAAGGAAAGTTACACATTGAATTGAGCTTGAAATTTTAAAGTATACAGAATGAAATAGTTTTTTAAGCTCTAATTCTTTACTACCCATTAACTACAACTTTTGTCTCAGTAAATAATTTACTGCATTCTTAAGTTATTAATAATTTGTATCGTAGGTGTTTAATTTTAGGTATGGAGTGGATAAGGGATGTATAATACGGTCATCCAGAATAAAGCATATTGGCTGTTTATTAGTACTTACAAGGCAAATATTATTTCTTTGTGAGTACCACTAAAAAGCCAATATGCTAGTAATGTTCATGCTGGTTAATAGTGAGAATGGGTCCTTAAAATAAAGAATAACCATATTTATACTCCAGTAAACATACTCTGATATTATTTATTTACTGCTTAATAATAATAATAATAATAATAATAATAATAATAATTTCACAGTGCATTCAAATCTTTGTTTTTGTTATTAAAGTAAAAATCCACATACATGGAATATGGAGTTTGATGCTGCGAATAAGATTTGAAGGGAATATTATCCATGAATAACAACTTAAATTGAGTTCTGTACTCAATATAGGGTGAATTGAGGTACATTGGGACAATTTTTGCCTTTAAGATTGCCTTCAAGCTATCAAAAATATCCTGATTGTCCTGAATTAACCTCTGTAGCCTCGGAAGACTTGGGATGTGAGTCATTGGGGTTTTACGGTCCATTTCTGTCTTTTTTGGAGCTTGACAGGCCCTCGTCACTCTGAACGGATGCTGGAAGAACTGCACAAATTCTCTTTTTGTGTTCAGCTTAGGAACAACATGAGTGTGAGTAAATAAATGACAGGATTTTCCTTTCTGGGTTCATCATCTAATGTGGCTTTAATCGTTCCAGCACACATAAAGGCACAGTTTCCATCTCAGGCCTGGACGCTTGGATGGTCCTGTGGATGAAATTGGATTTTATGTCCAGTTGAGTGCGAGCGGCAATGCTGTGGAACAGCAAAGCCCCTGTCACCGCGGAATCTGGAGGAAAATGTGTAGAACTAAAACGCAGCGGGCCGAGAAACGGCGGACTGACGCGCGCCGGACTGTAGCTGACCTGAGAGGCACACAGCTGTGAAGTACATCTGCCAATTAGTACAGCAACAGAGCGGGAAGCTGTCATGTGTGGCTTTCTGCTTCAACAGAGACGGCTGCGGTGAGACACAATTGGTGGAACGGCTTTGGAGTCTATTTTGTGACTTGGTAGTTTTTTGTGTGTGTGATTGAGTGTGAATTGGCTGCTGGTGACCTTTAACCTTTATGCCCTTGCACCTGTAAGTGAGTTACATTTAGAATACTAATGCACTGCATACTGCACTGTGCACCAGACCATTTTTTGTTAATGCAGTAAGTGTGTGAGACATGAAACAAAAAATGTATAAAATATTTCCAGATGGCTTCACATGGTTGCATTTTTTTTTTAAATGATGTTATCATCTCAGATTTATTTTAAGTACTATTTATTTTAAATGTGAACTTTTTTATATATTTTAAATAATTATTTTAATATTGTCTTTCTGTGCAATATTTTTTGCCAATATATATATTTAGTTATTCATGTTCTTGAAAATATTCTACTTTTTTAAAGATTAGATAGTATAGAAACCTTAGAGGAAAGATAAATAAATCAATCAATAAAAAGGTGGTCATGCCTTTATTATTAACATTATTTATTTGCAGTTGTGAGGTGCTTATGAAAGCTTGCTTCAACAATGGTATAAACAATTTAGAAAGGTAATTGCAATTGTTTTACATCTTGCAATTCTGCCTTTTTTTCTTAGAATTGTTTGATGTGAACTTACAATGGTGAGTTATAAAATGAGTTATAAAATGAGAATAGTGAGATAAAACAATCACAATTGTAAGAAAATGTCAGAATTTTGAGCTGATCTTTTTTCATCACAATTTAGCTTTCTAACTAGCAATTGAAAATGTATATCTAACATTTTTGAAAGATAACTTTATATATATATATATATATATATATATATATATATATATATATATATATATATATATATATATATATATATATATATAATTGCAGGATATTAACTTGCAATTGCGAGAAATGATGTCAGAATTCCAAACATTCATAATTATGAGATAAAAAGTCAATTATCTTAAAATGTGTGTGTGTGTGTGTGTGTGTGTATGTTTGTGTGTGTTTGTGTGTGTGTGTGTGTGTGTGTGTGTATATATATATATATATATATATATATATATATATATATATATATATATATATATATATATATATATATATATAAAACATAGCAGAAACAAGCTTCGTTTCACAAAAAAGTATTTAAAAGTATAAATGTATTTAAAACAAGTTTTTAAGCATGATTATTATTTAAATAACAATTAAAATCACAACACTGTCTCTCTCTATGTAATAATGCATGTATGTATATTTCTATTTATATATGCAGCTTTGCCTCAAACATGTATCTGCTTGTTCTTTATTGCAGATGAATTTTATATCACATCAGGCCAATTACATACATTGAATTCAGAGCAAGAGGAACTTGATGAGATCGTCTTTGATGACGAGTTTAATTAACAGTTCGTTAGTGAAGCTTTTAAAATGCACAGTAATTTTAGCTTAATTAGTGAAGGAAAGAACACATTGGGTTTATTCATTAAAGAATCAAAGAAACACTGTTGTTTTTACCGCAGGTTCAGTAATATTCATGAAGTGTATAAAAAATTTGATTTATAGAAATATGAAGTGTTTATTTCACACAAACACACACACACACACAGTCGTTGTCAGAAATCATGTTCATGTTAGAGCTGTTTTCATGTGCATAATTCTGTTTGCAAATGAATCATCTAGAGAGATAAATAAAACAACATTATGCATATTGCAATGTATATTACATAACGTAATGCTGCCACTGACCATAACATTGTTAATATTAATAAAAACATAAAAAAAATATATATATATATTTATTTAAAATAAATAAAATAAAAATTGACAAGTCAAAGAGAAAATAACTTGCTCATTGATTTCTTTGTTATTTGTTCATTACTGACAGTTTACTGGAATAATCACTTGAGTAATTAAAGATGAAGCTGTGTTTTCTTAACCTTGATCTGGCAGACCAAAATATTACAAAAACTTCATTAATTTGTTTGTTCGTTCATTCAATCATTCATTCATTCCTTCAACAGGGTGTCACAGTGGTTTTAAAAGTTAGGGTTAGGGTCACCTATTGACATTTTGGTATTGTGACAACCCTCATCTGTAAACCTGTCAGAATTGAGATATCCCTGCTTGTTTGAAATGACTCAGTCGTGCTTTCAGCAGAAAAAGCGAGACCCTAATAACAGCTGCACAGGCACCCAGACAGAAATAATCATATTCAGCGTCAGGGTCATTCATGTATTAGTCAGGCTGAAGTTTTTCAATGACTTTTTATTACATCAAAGGGAACAGCATTTTGCCGTTTTCCCTCCCTCCTCGTTACCTGTTATATATTTATTTCTCAGTGGTTTCCATGTCTTCTCTCTCTCTCCTCATTCTTCATCAGGTGTCAGTTCTGTCTTGTATTGTGTGAGTCTTTGATTATCCTGCTGTTCCTGTTCGCTTGCAGCTGCTGCTGTCCGAGTGATTGATGCTCCGGTGATGTCGACTTACATTTTTAGACAACTCGAGCAGCAGCTTCAAACCAGTCATTGTTCGAGGAAGGATCTTTTGACTGGAGCTTTTACATGCTGTGTCTGTGGGTGTTGCTCCCATGTGTCTGGAGTGTGTTTGCTCCTCCATCTGTTCCAGCTTCCAGCTCATGTGTTTAAAGGAATGTTCTCGGTTCAATTCAAGAGATGTTCAGTTAACAGCATTTGTGGCCTAAGGGTCACATACCACTGAATAGAATTTAAATTAAGTTTCTTTTTTTGTATCTCTTTGCTAAAGTTACTGCCTTTGTTTTGTCATTAAAAATGTATCAGATAAAGCTTAGCTTTTTAAACCTGGAATATTTAGCTAATTAGCTAATTTAGTAAAATTCTGTAGTGAGAGTTTGATCATATTAGCACCCTGCACTCTTATTTGTTTTCAAAGTATATTAAATTTTTTTTTAACCAAAATTAATTTGACCCTTTTTTATTTTTTTACACTATTTACATTTATTCTCTTTCAATTGTTAAATTAACATTTTGTAATCAAAAATGTCTAAATAATAAAAATAATGAAATGTATACAGGCCTTATGAAATGTTGTTTTACCTAAATAGTGTTTTATTTTCCCCAATATTTTTTCAGTTTAAATTTGTCTAAATTTAAAGGGGGGGTGAAATGCTCGTTTTCACTCAATATCCTGTTAATCTTGAGTACATATAGAGTAGTACTGCATCCTTCATAAATCCAAAAAGTCTTTAGTTTTATTATATTCATAAGAGAAATATAGTCTGTACCGATTTTTCCCGGAAAAACACGACCGACTGGAGGCGTGACGTGTGGGCGGAGCTAAAGAATCACGAGCGCCAGTAGGCTTTTGCGTTGAGAGCATGTGGAAGCTGTGACATTACCGTGAGGGAAAACCCATCATCCAAAACAAACCATGGCTTACAGTCAGATTCAGCCGTTTATTTATGATGCAGAATCAGATCCAGAGGCTGAAACTGAACGAAAGCAGCAGCAGCAAAGACTCGCTTCAAGCGGGGCTCGAACCCGGGTCTCCGGCATGTGAGGGGACGCACTAACAAGGAGGCAGAGATATTTGAAGCAGTTTTACTCACCGCCTGCGGTTCCAACACACGACCGTGACCCTTTTTCCTTGGGATTGCATCATCCTTAAGAAATAAACGATACGCAAATCCGGCGTCAAACTGGGCCTTGTGAACAAGCATCTTCGAAATGCAGGGAACAAACAAAAACACTTGCACAACTCCGTTGATGCTCTGTAAAAATAAACTCCATCCACTGGTCCCTTAATGCTGTTTTTTTTTTTTGGTAATCTGTGCAGGGTTGTCTTGCCCTAGCAACCAAAAACACACTTCTTTTGTGACTTTTCGCGACGCTCTCGCTCTGATCAGTGAATCGCTCTGGGCTGCGTTTCCCAAAAGCATCGTAAGCCTAAGTTGATCGTAAAAACGATCGTACGATTGATCTTAATATTACGGTCTGTTTCCCAAAAGCATCGTAGCTTAAGTAGCACTTGAAAATCTTCGTAGATCTACGAGTGCTCTGGAGTAATCGTACATCCCCAAGTGCATCGTAAGAAGACAGATTTATGAGGACACCTGCAGGACAACCGGCAGATTACACTTTTATCTAGATTTAACACACTGCAACGCGAGTAATATAATAATATTTTGATTGTACTTTATTGTACACTTTATTGTACTCGTTTTTGTGTTTACATGAATTTATAAATGAAATAAAAAAAGGGGAAAACAAGATAAAAAACACATCTAAATTAAATGAATGAACAAAAAAATCATAAAAGAAGTAATGTGGGAAATTTGCTTCAAAGACTGGGCAAAATAGGAATGAATTCAAAAAAATCTGTCAATGACTTGCTGACGTGCACGAAAAGCAGCCATGTATTGGGCATTTCTTGGTTGGCCATGTGGTCCCATGCCATCTTCGTCCTCCACATCCTCCTCCTCCACCTCTTCATCTTCCTCCCTGTTAAGTAAGGGTGATAATATTGAAACTTAAATGCTTATGTCTGAAAATAATCATCAACCATTAGCCATTTACTTCAGAAACATTTGGAAGAACTCATAACAATTATTATATTATTTCATATGGTCTTCGGCCTCGTGTGCATGGTTCAACAAACACATGGACATCAAAAACACTGCATATAGCTTTATTAATAAAAAACATTGCATAGTTTTATTAATTTGGGTTATTCAGTTCCCCACAACCTGCAAAATACATTGTACAGTGAGATGAGTCATAACTACATATAGAAAACATTTCACATTGCACAAGTTACTGAAACAATAAATCACATTACCTGTGTCTTCTGGCAAGATAATTGGCACAGAAATTGAGGGCCTTGCAAAACTCGCCTCCTCTCTTCTAAGGCCAGTTGGGCCTTCTTGAGCTCAATGAGCTGCTGTTGGAAGTTGTTGTCTCTCTCATTGGCTTCTTGAAGGCATTGCCTAATGTCTTTCAAGACATCTAGTTTCTCTCTCTCCAGCTGCACTAGGTCCTGACTACAGCTACAGACATTCTCAAACTGCTGAGTTGTTGTGGCTACAGTCTGGACCACTGAAGATGGAGGCTGTGGCCTGGGAGGGTTTTTTGGAGGACTAGGAGATGGTAGGTGCTCGGAGATGGCAGATGAAACTGATGGTTCCTCTGAGCATGAAGGACCTGACTCAGGTTCAGGCTCAGGCTCAGGTTGAGTTAGGGTCCCACCACCTGTTTTTTTAATTGCAGTCCTCTGCAGTGCCCTCTTCCTTGTTGCCAGGCTTGCAAAATCCTGCCACTTCTTGCGGACCTCCTTCCCTGACCTTTGAACACCCCTGGTTGCAGTTAGTTCGGTAGCAATGTCCTCCCAGATGTTTTGTTTTTCTTTATTAGTATGGTGTCCTTTAAATATGGTTAAAATCACATCTTTGTTTTTCTCTATCTCCTCTAAGAGGACATTAATTTCATCCTTTTGAAAGGTATCTTTTCTTGTTTGTTTTTTGTTCAGCCATTTTGTCAGTGTCTCCGCCTGTATGTAGGTGCTTTATAAAGACTTGATTGTCTTTATTGGTAATCCAAAACAGATGACAATTATTAGGTTAAACGTTCAGAATACGATTCCATATAAGGTTAAATTTCAGCACTTCGCGAATGGACAGCGACTCGTAAGTAGCACGTAGAGCGCGTTCTCGCGCGTTCATGTTAAGTGCATTTTTGGGAAACGCTCGTGGAATTGCTGCGAGCGTTCGTAAGTTTGCACGTAGAAAACGCTCTTAAGAGCTAAGATACATCGTTATCGGGAAACCCGGCCCTGATCAGTGAAATGTCTGTGCTCAGCCTCTCAGTGCTCTGCTATACGGGAGCGCGCGCTCTTCCGGCAGAAGTGCGTCAGGACCCATATAAGGAAATTCCGCTCCATCTAACGTCACACAGAGCCATACTCGAAAAAAACTTTCCGAAACTTGTGACAAACCGGAAGGAGTATTTTTGGAACAGAAATACTCCTTCAAATGTACAACGTAATTTTTGAAACTTTGTCCATGTTTAGCATGGGAATCCAACTCTTTAACAGTGTAAAAAACTCAGTATGCATGAAATAGCATTTCACCCCCCCCTTTAAGTGTTAATGTATTAATACTTTATTTAGTTTATCACCAAATTAATTTATTAAAATTTGTACAATAAATGGGCCATATAGAATTACCCCCCCCCCACAAAAAAATAAGTTAATATTATTAGCAATTAATAAGTAATAATTAATTGTAATAATCGATTTTTTTATTAACCTGGATTATGTTAAATTTAATTACATTTGAATAATCAAAAGGCATGTCTAATTATTTGGATTCATAAAAATGTAATGTAATTTTTTTTTATAATAATGGGACGTGGTTTGTTTTTTCTTTAGAAATTCATTGTTGAAGTTATATTTTTATTTTATGATTTATGATTTATTTATGATTTTTTTATTTATTTATTTTATTTATATAGTGTATTAAAACAATTCCTTTTTGGCAGTGATTTTTTATTACTATGACTCTGTATTTGTTTTATTACAAAATGACAATTATTAAACATTTTAAAAGTTTACTATTATAATTTTAAAAAGCTTAATAAACTTAAATAATTGTATTATTATTATTACTTTCAGAAGTACATTCCACTGTCCAATAGCAATGTGTTTTTGGCATAATTTGTTCAAGTTAGACCAAACTCTTATTTTGACAGGTTGTAGTGAAGACCTTTGAGTTTCTGTGTGTATCTGACGATGGTTTTCAAATGAAATGGTGAAATTCTGTGAAGTGACTCTCAGAATATCTCAAGATGAAGTTCACCAAAAAGACCTCCTTTCAATTTATTCATCCAAACTTTGCCAAATTCCGTGCCTTCATTTCTCATGTGTTTCTCGTGTGATTGTGTGTGAGTTGGCTAGTATTTGTGAGAGAGCTGTGGGTTGATGACCGTTCATCTGTGTGAAGCTGGCGTTGCCTGTGGCAGATCTGTGGGCTGCTAAACGCGAACTGGCCTTGAACTCACAGCAGCTCTTCCTCTCCGATACAGAGCCAAAATGAGTAGCCGGTGATCTCCTCTCTGCACTGCCATAGAGAGACCGCAGATATCCAGCTGAGCCACGATCAAACTCTCACACACACACACACACACATCGCTGAAGGTGACCCTTCTCCCACACTGAAAACTGAGTTTCACTATGTCCAAGTAAGATTTGGTTATTTTCTGTACGATTTTGGGTTGACCGCAAAACATCTTTGACGTGCCGTTTTTGAATGAGATTGGAGAACTGCGACTGAGGGGAAGGGGTTTCAATCTATTATGTTTAGCTTATTAATTGGCTTTAGAGGACCTGGAATCCACACACACTATGATTGCTTTATGGTTTTTATTTGTATTAATTTGTCCTACAAAAGTTGGGGACAATAAGAGTCTTTTTTTAAAGAAACGTTGGTAGCACTTTATTTTACAGTCCTGTTCCTCATGTACATACTATGAACTTATTATAGTAATTACAATAACTATGTCATAACTAGGTACTAACCCTGAACCTACCCCTAAACCTAACCCATGTAGTTACCTTGTGTTACCAGAACTTTCTTAGATAAATATACTGTAAGTACACTATAAGTACATGTACGTACACGTACTGTAAAATAAAGTGCAACCGAAACGTTTCATCACGGATGCATTCAATTGATCCAAAGTGACAGTAAAGGCATTTATAATGATACATAAGATTGTATTTCAAATAAATGCTGTTCTTTTGAACTTTTTATTCATCAAAGAATGACTTAAGGTTTCCAGAAAAGTTATAAAGCAGCACAACTGTTTTCTTTATTGATAATAATCAGAAATGTTTCTTGAGCAGCAAATCAGCATATTTGAATGATTTCTGAAGATCATGTGACACTGAAGACTGGAGTAATAATGCTGAAAATACAGCTGCGCATCACATAAATAAATTAACCTTTACAATATGATTAAATAGAAAAGTTATTTTAAATTGTAATTATATTTCACAATATTACTGTTTTTACTTAAAAGAGACTTAAAAACAATGTTGGCCTATTTAAAAAAAAAACACTTTTAAGTGGTAGTTTATGTATGTATTTATGTCCATTTGAAGCTTGACAGCTCAAGATCATTGTGTGCAAACAATTTCAAACAAAAAAGGTCTCTTTTTTTGTACTTTTTGAGAGTGGAAGTCATTTGGGTTTGGTTTGACATGAGGATGAATACATGAAGACAGAAGTTGAATTTGTTTTGGGAAACATTCACTTTAAGTGTAGCTGCAAAAAAGAAAAAGACATTTTACAGAAATAGGGTGTTGTGAAAAAAAAAACTTTTTCTTTTCATTTTTTCCCCTTTATTCTTTGTGTTTTATTATGGACAATAAAAACTTTATTTTATGGAAATCATGGCAGATGTCCAACAGACAATTACTGCTGATCTGTTGATGGGATGTCTGGTCATGGTTAAGCCATGTCAAGTGACACCTCGATCTCATGAAAGAGAGCAGCAGTAATGACTTTTAATTTGAGAGGAAATTGCTGGAGCGATAAGGGTTGTGAGTGCATGTGATTTTCCATTACTTAACTCCATTAGAGCCTTAATTAAACACATTTTTATGAAAGACGGTCGCTGGGAGGGAACATCAAGAAATCTGTGTGGGAGGTCAGTAACAGACGGGCGCCTATTGTGTCCTATCAGAATAAAATGGTCAAATTCGTGACTAGTTTAATCTCATTACGGTTTATTAAAGAGAAGCAGCGTACATTGGTGTTAAAGAGATCGTATTTATGATTTTATTGTCTTACTTCTTCTGCATGACTGTTCTTCGTACTTTCATTAATAATAATCACAAACTACAGTAGTATTGACATTTTCTTCCTCTGGTCTGTGCTGAGGTGGATGCAGAAGCGGTTTAAAGCAGGACTGTAGTGTCTGCTCATAGGGCGGATGTTTGTATTGATAATCAGTAGGAATTAAACAGTCACCAGCAGCACCTGAAGGAGGAACTCAATACTGGGAGTGACCATCAAATCATTCCAGCTCACTGCCTTTAACTTGAACTATATAATAAATAAATAGACATTTTTGTCTGACTTTATTTAATCAAAAATACAGTCAAATTGTGAAATATTATCACAATTTAAAAGAATGGTTTTCAATGTGAATATATTGTAAAATCTAATTTATTCATGTGATCAAAAGCTGTATTTTCTGCATCGTTCCTCCAGTCTTCAGTGTCACATGATCCTTCAGAAATCATTCTAATATGCTGATTTGAGCTCAAGAAACATTTCCAATTATTATCAATGTTCAAAAAAGTTAAACTGCTTCATTTTTTTTGGGTGAAAACTATGATCGTTTTTTTTTTTTCTGAAAAGTAAAAAAACAGTGTTTATTTGAAATCTAAATAATTTGTGAAATTTAAATATCTTTACTGTTAAGATAATATTTCACTTATAGTAACCAATTTCATCTTATTGTGAGGTGCCGCTATTTAAATGTCTAACTATAAGTATGAACTTCCATATGCTTGAATTAATAAACACCACTCATAATGTTTGTTCTCAATGGAAGTTAAAGTGCACATGTATAAGCAGAGCAAATGGATTCAGAAATAAGTGAATCCTGTTGTTATTTACAGTGTGTGTCCAGGCTGGAGCTGGAGTTGATGGCAGTTCGAGGGGCTCATCTGTTCTGTTTTTGGACAGATGGAGGGATATAAACATAGCATGAAGGTATGAGGAACCTGCAGCCCGTGACCACCAGCCTCCACCAGTCTGCTAAACCGCATCCCGCTATAGAGCCGCTGATAACACCAGCACATCCCCGGCCGGCGCTGTCACAGGTGGGCTGTTTACCGTGACATCAGCTCCTTTCTGGGAACCCTGTTTCCTCATTAGGAATTCTGAAGCTGTCACTTTAGCTGCGGTATGGTCCATATGGAATGACTGTAAAGTGTCATACTCATCTGCTGCATTGGCAGTTCTTAAAGCTACAGTTGTTTTTATCCCACTAAGCAGGGCCACAGGTGGTGAAAATTGCTCCTTGTGAGGAAAGTCTGTTCTGTGAGTGGCAGATGGTACAAGTTTGCCTATAGTTAAGCCTGCACATCAGGAGATTCAGTAGAGGAGCTATTAATAAGACATAAATTGAGCATCATTTGGGGCAGATTGTATTGTCGATCCCTTTCCTCTTTGTTATAATGATGCTGTACTTTATGCAGGTTTAATGCGACATCTCCCTTGTTGAGTATCTGTTATCATATGACTTATCATAAAACATTTACACACTTATCATGATTTTAAAATCGTGGTGTTGTCTTTACTGTAGTATCACCCTCAGCGCGTTCTGGCTTTGGTGTGTCATACAGTAAAATACATACAGAGAGCTCTTGATAAGCAGATGACTGACAGACTAAATGAATGAAAAGACAGTTGTGGCCTACATTTCCTCATTAGAAGGACTTCATCAGGGTCTGTGCAGGTTTTTTTTTTTTTTTTTTCTCATGACCCCTGACATGTCAGGTCTCATCTCTGTCTTTGACCAGCTGGGTGAACTGATTTCCATCACAGGCGAAAAAACCTTGATGAGCCGATTGAAGGGAGTGTTTGATTGTGATACAAAAGCCAAATCAGGACGGATGGATAGTGATGCATCAGCCATTGATATTCACTGGAAAGAGGACTAGACTTGATGTTTAGAGTAGAATATAATATGCTCCATAATATGCAATATAATATAGTTTAGGTTCTTCAATTTATAGCACATCTTGTGTTATTTTACAGCTATAATATTAATATAATTGATTAGAGAATCAGCCTTATCTTGGAGAGACCATTAGATAGAACAAACTCACTACCAAGGTATAGAGTCACATTAAATATGTCTGTCCAGGGGGGAAAGTTAGCTCGATGAAGTAGTATAAAATTTTACAAAAGAATGACATCATTGAGACGTGCAACTCTTGGCTGAATCCTGAAGTCGTATAGCTTGGTTTAACGAGATTGGTGTTGTTTAGTAGGTACTGGATGCTCTTTAATCTTGGACACACTGGCGTATCCAGTTATGATGGTCTATTAGCTTTGTCTGAATTGTACCATTTACCCCTCCATGACCCATCAACCAATCGATTCTCTGCTGAATTAATTGACCGTTGGGATTAAGTGTGTTATTTATGTCAAGTCTCTCAATAGAGGACACATGAGCTGGAGGTTATTCAGCGGCATCACGTCTCTGACCGTCTGAATGTGAAACTGGACTCCAGGTCATGCAGCACCTTCTCAATTTGTATTGTCATTTATAATCATTCGCTGTAAATACATGTGGTGTAATTTTAAGGAAGTATTTCTATATTTCAGAAATCTGCTCTGATGATGCTCATTGCTCACACATTTTCATGTGAAATTTTTTGTAGACCATGTTTTTGTGTGAAGTAACATAATCTGCATTGCCCTATATTTATGTTTTCCTTGCAATTGTGGATATGGTAATTACCCAATTAAATGGATATTAATGTGAAAGCTCTTATGTTGTATTAATTATTTGATTCAAGTTGTGCAATCTAGATTTTGATTTAGCGTCATAAAACAACACATTTCTTATTACTTTACACATTACTTATTCTATTCATTCATGTTCTGCAAATTATTATTTTGATTGACGGGTTATATTGACATGTTATGCAATCTAAGTTTTAATATAGCATAAAAAACAGCTAATGTTTTCCATAAACAGAGACAGAAGAATGCACTCCAACGGTGTAAATAAAATAGTTTGACAAGGCTAAAAATATTTAATTTTTTCTATTTTTACTTCAATGTGTTCGTTGCCGTTTCATTGTAATTAATTGCTTCAAAATAGTTTCTACACCATTTTCTTTCAGTTTATGTTCTTTGTTTTTTATAGTGATGAAAGAACACAAACCTGTTATGATTTCCATCTTTTAAATATGGAGAGATTAATCAAATGCACAGGAGAAATGACCCTTCACTCTTCTCTTCATTGAGTTTCTCTTTCATCTTTTTTCTGTAAAGTGCTGCTGGTCTCTCATAAGCTCTGCGCTCCTGATTGCTCTGCTGCGTGTCAATAATGAGACCCAGTCAATTTTCTGTTCCTCTTCTGAGGTTGTTCTCAAATCCTCATACAATTCATCACATGACTCTATATTGAGGCAACAGATCGATTCCTTTTTAAATGGAGGTTGGGCTGAACTTTAGATTTATCCACTGCTTCCCTGTGAAATGGGAGTTTGCTGTTATAGAAATGGATTAGCAGTCATAAGCTAGCAAGCTCGAATCGGGAGATAGGCTAACAGATTTGTTCCCTCATAAACCATAGAAAATGTTTAGAAAATTCACAGTGTTAATCCATAACTTCACCTCTGCTGATTATTATGGATTTTGGGTGACCCAGTATAACCCTGGGTGAATAACTTTTTCAAGCTAATTATTTTCATTTGTTTTATTCTTTTTTTTTATGTATAGCAATTTCTGAGTAATTAAGTAAATCCTACAAACATTTTTAAAAGCAATGGTAGAGTTAGTACTTCTTAATCATATTTGTATTGCACAACACATGTATTTGAATGAATGAATCTAAGGAGACAACATTTGACACGTTCATTTATAATAAATGCAACACAATATATCAAATATAATCATGAACAACAGTGTTTTTATAACTTGCAAAATGGAACGCGCGACTTCTGCAAAGAATTAATCAAAACGTATTTTTAACCAAAAAGCTGGTTTGCAGAAGTGAACTCTTTGACTTTTTAAGTCAATATGTTGATATTGAGTTAGTTTGCAGAACATAGTCAAGCTACTTCAAAAACCATTGCATATTATAAATGTTTACTGACCTACTGAACTTTGTAAATGTAATGTAAAATTATACTGCAAATGCTTTAACTTTTCTTTTACTTTGGTTTACTGACTGTATAAGCGACTGATGCAGTACACAGACATGAAGGTTATAATAACCCAAAATATTCCTCATTCTGAATTATGTCGAATCATTGTATGGCTGTTCTCTCATCCTTTACATTGTCTTTTCCAGTTTTTTCTTTCAAGTTTTAATGAGAGCAACTCATTGCTGGTGAATGACGATTCTGGTTATTCACGATAAAGGGCTGCAAGAGAGGTCCTCTTCTTTAATTTACCAGAGAAAATGTAATATTCAGAAAATGTCACATGTAATGGCATTGAATACTCGATCAGTGGTGTAAGAGCCATGTCTGTCCTCCATCATTTAAATGCAAATCATACTCAATGATGAAGGAATAGGAATACATCTTCAAGCACTTACCAACTTCAGAAACAGGTTCAATCTGAACTGAAGATTGATCACAAAACTCAAGTTAGAACAATTTTAGATTGGTCGTTCACATTTCCCAAAGCAGATGCTGATAGTCTGTTTGATCCATCCATCCATCAACTAATCTAATGTCATAATTTGAAACAAATCTTAAAGGACAAATAAAATGTACTATTTATATCAGATTTAGCAATTGTGGGATGGCTAAAAATGATTGTTTTAGTTACATTAGCCCTACTGACCGCTTTTTCAACATGTAGAGAAATCATATAATTGCAGAATTAAACTCTCTGGGATGAAACATGTTAGCATCTGAACCGTTTGAAAGCTCAAGTAGCAGCTGGCAGAATATTTTCTCTTAAATGAAGGAGTGCTGTGAGACGTGTGGATGAATCCCCTTGTTGATATGTGATTCGACATGGGAACCTCTTATTAAAGCTCTCTTCCTTATCAGCGTAGCCCATTATTTCACCGTCTACATGCGACAGCTCTACTGCCGTCCACACAATAACCGGCAACCCAGCCAATCACCGTTCAATTAAATGTTCTCGCTTCTCTTTGTGTTCCACACGACTTGGAAAATTGAACAGCACAAACAAATAGTTATTGTTCTGGACGAGCTGACCAAATTTAATTATTCCTCACAGCATCTTCGGCCAAATTAAGAATCGGTCCAATAAATATAAAGCCAAGTGTCTGTAATGCTACGGTGAATGGCTTCATAATGGAAACCACTAGATGGAATTGTGTTTGCTTTTGTTTCCCATGTTAAACTGGAATACTCTCCTTTGTTTTAACGCTTAAGTTTGAGACATCTGTGTGTGCAGAGAAAGAAACACTGACAACAAAGAAATGCGCAGCAATAGAGGATCCTCCGCTGGGGCCGCACATCAAACGCTAGTGGGATCAAACCGCTTCATTGTGTGCTGAAATGGAGTCAAATCATTTCATCTTTGAGCCTCTCCTGATCCCCACGCTTGTTTTACAACACCTCCCTCTGAAAAAGGCAGAATTGCGTATTTATTTGGCATTTAAACACTGGCCCCTGAAGAAAGAAAGGACACGTGTCCTTTATTTGTGTTCTTTAAGACTGGAAGCTGTCAGTCACTCTTGTTTACTGTGAATATGCAAGACTTCTGATAGGTAGATTACAAATTCATTACTGATTCCAAGTTACAAGACAAAAATTGTAGTTAGTAATGTAATCAATTACAATACAAATTTTAGGTGTTGTAATCGGATTACTTTCTGATTACTGTTAATGTAGATTACTTTTGCCCTAACTTGTTTATCACATTGATTTAAATATAATCTTGTACCATATTCATATAAAATGCAAAGAGAAAGAAAATGTCAAGGCTTGTCAAACTGGGGTTTGTGAAGGAACTGCAGGATGTCTCTTAATTTTCTGTGTAATTATAGATAACTGATCAGTGACTGGGCTTTTTATGAATGTCCACAAAACTGGAAGACTTTCTGAATGTGTATAAGGGGTTTAAAAATAAAAGATGAAAAAAAGCAAATTGTGTGAGTAATATGTAATCAATGAAAAAGTAACTGTACTCTTATTATAAGTAATATAACCTTATTACAAGTACTTAATTATGTAATCGTATTACATTATACAGATTGCATGTTATCAGTTACTATGCAGCACTGGCTAAATAGTAAAGTGCAATAAACACTACAACTATTTGCACTAGAAATGAGTTTGCGTTTCCAGTCTGACGCATTTGCATGCGTACGAATGGAAGTCAATGAAATGAACAGTGCAGTGTGACTGCCCCCGATGGACAGAATGTGAATTGTGAATTTGCATAGTCATATAACATGGCTTGTCCAGTTTCTAGTTTCACGTGGATCCGCTATTGTACCTAGAGCATCATTTCCCAGAGTTGAAGTTTCATTACCTATTTATCACCTATTCTGATAAAGATTTCTTGTTTAATTTTGTGAGAAATTGATTATTAAACCAGTACACACTGTAATAAATCCATGTTCAAAACAACATCATTATGCTATTTCTATATATAGATTTGCTGGAAAATTCCAACATGCCTTAGTTTTAGTGAATGTTGATAAAACCGCTTAGTTTGTTCAGATTGGGTTCACTGTTGGGAGAATAAAAAATACTAATTTAGCTGGTTTATGAAGAGACAGACTGATATGGCTAAATTACATTTCTAGCATAAGAGTGTAAAAGCATACAGATTAAACATTAGTTACACACATGACATGCATCTTTTGCTCTTCATTATGTTATATTAGTGCTAGGAAAGTGGGTCTGTTTTACTGCAACCAGAACACACTTCATATTGTTAATATGGTTTCTTGTGAATACTGTATGAGCTTCCCACCGGGACTTAAACAAACCATAATTTGAATGATTAAGTAAACAGTCAAGCTGTTATGTTACAAAATTATGTTTATGGACTTTCACAGTTCAAAAGTTGGGGGACTCTTCTGCTCATAAAGGCTGCATTTATAAAAAATAAAATACAAATAAAATAAATGCAGAAAAAATCAGTTAATCTAATATGTTATTTTGCTGCCCAAGAAACATTCTGATTATTATCAATGTTGAAAACATTTGTCCTGTTTCCAGTTTTTGTGGAAACCATTATACGTTTTATTTTTTAGAATTCTTTGATGAACAGAAAGTTCAAAAGTACAGCATTTGTTTGAAATTAAAAACTTCTGTAACATTATAAATGTCACTTTCTCTCAGCAAACCTCATTGCCCACCAAAAAAGGCTGTCAGATTAATAATAATTAGGAATATTTTCTATTAGTTTTAATAAAACAATAAATAGAGTTAAAAACGATTAATAAGTTAGACTTATCTAGAGACTGAACTGATGACTTTTTAGGTGGTCTGTACACAAGGACAGAAGACGGAGGTCACAGCACAGTGTTGTGTTGAAGTGAAATGTAATACATGCATTAGCTCAGTTCTCAAATGTTTGTGGGATACTCTGGGAAAATGGATTTCACAAACAGCCTCTTTCCTCCTTTTTAAGAGAGTAACACAAATGTGCTGCATTCCTCAAACTGCTCTCCGAGGAGGAAGAAGAAGAAACACTTTGGTAGATTCAGTTGGCGTCAGATAAATTCAACACGACAGGGCGCCTCCAGCTCTGCAGTTTTACATGTGCTTTGAAAGACTCATTCATCGCCTGGCATCCGGTGAGAAGCTCCACCATTTGGTGCAGATAAACTTTAGAGAAAAGATCTGTTGGATAATGGTGCTGTGTTGTTGCGCAGTCGGTCGTGGCAGAGGTCCATGACTGTTTGAGCGTCAGGTTGGTGCTGGGTTGCATCAGTACTGCTCTGAGACTTGGCCTGAGGAGTGTTTAACACTCTAGCTCATTAGCTCTGAGACACATGGAGGAAACTGATGGCCTGACACGCTAAAAGCTGATAGTAGATGGATGAGTTGAAGTGCTGAGTTTTATTCCAGAATAAAATTGAAAAGACTTAAAATTTTCAGTTACCACCTCCCACAGGCTGTCAGATTTACTTCATTAGCAAACACTTTCCTTATCTATTCTGCGTAATGTGCTGTCATGAGATTTCTTGTTTACGATCATAACACTTATTAGTCTTAGTCAGGATAGATGACTTTTTATTTTTATTTTTTAATTTTATTTCTGTGTGTTTTATGCTGTTTTTATATTTATTTTACATTAATTAGATTGTAAAGAGTCTTTGAGCTTGGAAAAGGTGCAATATTATTATTATGATCATTAATAATAAATAATAATTTAGCACTTCATATACACTTTAAAGGGATACTCCACCCCAAAATGAAAATGTAGTTATTAATCACTTACCCCCATATCGTTCCAAACCTGTAAAAGTTTTGTTCGTCTTCAGATCGCAATTTAAGATATTTTGGATGAAAACCGGGAGGTTTGAGGCTGTCCCATAGACTGCTAAGTAACTTACACTGTCAAGGTCCAGAAACGTATGAAAGACATGGTCAGAATAGTCCATCTGCCAACAGTGGTTTAACAGTAAAGTTATGAAGTGAAGAGAATACTGTTTGTAAGCGAAGAAAACATATAGAACGTCTTTATTCAGTCTCCTCTGTGTCTCTCCACATCACTCAAACTGCTTATGCTCTTCTGTATCAGCCGTGCCACAAGGATGAGCTATTTGTACGTGTATTTATGCTTTAATTTGAAAGAAACCAGCGCATCCGTGTGGCTCAGCTGATACAGAAGAGCATATGCAGCAAACAGTGATAAGGAGAGATACTGAGGAGACTGCTGACAAAGGAATGGTTGAATAAAGTTTTTTTTTCTTCTTTTTTTTCTCTTACAGATAATTTTCTCGTCCTTTCATATTGTTATGATTGAATCACTGATGGCAGATGGACTATTCTGATGATACTTTTCATACTTTACTAGATCTTGACTGTGTAAGTTACTTGGCAGTCTATGGGACAGCCTCAAGCCTCCCGGTTTTCATCCAAAATATCTTAAATTGTGTTCCGAAGATGAACAAAGTTTTTACGGGTTTGGAACGACAAAGGGGTAAGTGATTAATGACAAAATTTTCATTTTGGGGTGGAGTATCCCTTTATTACTACTACTACAACCAGTGTTGGGCAGTAACGCGATACTAAGTAATGCTTTTTAGTAACGGAGTAATCTAACGCGTTATAATTTAACTAAACAAGTCTCTATACGTTACTGCCGCATTACATTGGTGACAGAATAAAGTGTTTTAAAGTCTAGAGATTGTAAAAAGGATGTAGCAAACACACTGTCAAGTCAAGTGTCAGTGGATTATAGACCTTCTCCAGTGAGACCGGACGCAATGATTCACGGGACTCAAGTAAAATAGAAATATCTAAACATAAAATATCTAAAACAAATAAATTGTTATTCATCTATTGCACAAAAGCAACATGAACTAATATAAAATTTTAACTATTAGCAGGCGCAAGTGTATGCAGAGTTTGAAATTTGCATGCTCACTTGAATTGTAGACATTATGAAATATTAATTATGCATATATTTATTGTGTTATAATAGAGATTTGCGAGATTCTGATGAACTGAGATGTCTTTTAGAGATAATAAATGCAGCGATTTTCGCTTGCATTCTGCCAAACCATGCACGCAGCAGCTGCTTCATTTAGTTAAAAATAACAGTGTTGTATAAATGTTGACGCTTTAATAACAAATATTTAATGGGAGTGTGTATGCTGGGATTTCATACATTTCATAGAGAAAAAAGTAATGGAACTAGTAATGTAACTAATTACTAATTACTTTTGAAATAAGGTAATCAGAACAGTAATGTGATTACTTTTAAAAGGAGTAATCAGTTATCAGTAATTTTATTATATTTTCAGAGTAACTTGCCCAACACTGACTACTACTAATAAATTGATATATTTGACAACATTACTGTGTTTATATTTATGAATATAGTTAATAATAATATTAGTTATTAGTTATTATTATTATTATTATTATTATTATTATTATTATTATTATTATTACTATTATTATTATTATTATTATTATTATTATTATTATTAATAATAATAATAATAATAATAATAATAATATAGGACATTCCTGAGCTTAAATATATTTTTATAATAATAATACCATTATTATTATTATTATTATTATTATTATTATTATTATTATTATTTGTTTTACAGTTATTCAACAATTTAAAAATGTTTCCTTCATTAATAAATAAATTAGTTCATGGAAAAACAAGGAAACTGATATGACATTAGCTTATTAAACTTGCATTATATTGGACTATGCAGATGAAGGCCCACTGCTGCGATTCAAGCAAAACTGTTTCAAGTTCAGACCTCTCAGCATATCAGCACCTGTTCGGTGCTCAGCAACCTGTAACTGATGAATGCAAGCACAAACTACACTTTGATTGATTATTCAGTCATAACCCAAGTCACACATACAAGTTTTAAAGGTACAGTGGCTGCTTGTTTAATTCCAAACTAAAACACTCAAGAAATAGCTCCATTTTTAGAGCAAGAAATGCTGGCGAACATTAGTCCATAAGTGGACTTCAGGCAGAAACTGCTGCGGTTGTGTATAAAATGACCCCTTTAATGCTCTTCCTCTTGTGTTGTAGAAGCTCTAGTATTCAGTGTACTTACAAATGACATATGAACCTCTTGTTTGAGTTTCTCTCTGTATAATGGCGTTTTTGACACAGCACATAAATCTAGTCCGCCTCCTCTAACATTTGCACTGCTGCAGATATCTGATATGCGGATTAGTCTTATAAGAGATCGCAGATGGAGACCTCTACTGCTGCGCTTATTTTTCTCAGGATTCAGAAAGCAATCTTCTACGTCTCTGCTTTAAATAACATCCCTACTCCGAGCTTTTAGAGATGGCCCACGGTTTCTCTCTTTTTTTTTCTTCAGTGGTATCTTGGAGCGCAGTCATGAAAGATTCATGAGTTTACATTCCCACGGATGAATTATGGATGTCTCCTAATTATTTTTTACAGCGTTTAATTAATTCATCTGCTTCACAGTGAATGGTCCAAATCAGATGCTGGTCCTGTAATAGAGAGAATTTGTTCTGAGGGGATTGGGTTGGTTCAGATGTTCTTATCCAGGACCCATGAGAGATGAGAGTCCTGGCCGTCCTGTTCATAGATACAAGTGTGAGTCAAGAGCTTCTCATAGTGAGTGTGACTGACGCTTGGCTCTGATGGCTCATTTCAATAGCCCATTCTCAAACTGGGCTGTCTAAAATAGCCATGAGTGTATTTAAAATAGCTGGAACAACCATTTCTGAACCTAAATATTACTGAAAACCACTGTTAATCATAAAGAAAATAAATTATGTCTGTCTTTCTGTCTGTCTGTCTTTCTGTGTGTGTGTGTGTCTATCTGTCTATCTGTCTGTCTGTCTGTCTGTCTGTCTTTCTGTGTGTGTCTGTCTGTGTCTGTCTGTCTGTCTGTCTGTCTGTCTGTGTGTGTGTGTGTGTGTGTGTGTGTGTGTGTGTGTGTGTGTGTGTCTGTGTGTCTGTGTGTCTGTCTGTCTCTGTCTCTGTCTCTGTCTGTCTGTCTGTCTATCTGTCTATCTTTCTGTCTGTCTGTGTGTGTCTGTCTGCCTGTCTATCTGTATGTCTGTCTGTCTGTCTATCTGTCTGTCTGTGTCTGTGTCTGTCTGTCTGTCTGTCTGTGTCCATCTGTCTGTCTGTCTGTGTCTGTCTGTCTGTGTCTGTCTGTCTGTCTGTCTGTGTTCATCTGTCTGTCTGTCTGTGTCTGTCTGTCTGTGTCTGTCTGTCTGTGTCTGTCTGTCTGTTTGTCTGTCTGTCTGTCTGTCTGTCTGTCTGTCTGTGTCTGTGTCTGTGTCTGTCTGTCTGTCTGTCTGTCTGTCTATCTATCTGTCTGTCTATCTGTCTGGGTCCGTCCGTCCAGTGCAGCAAATCAGCATATTAGAATGATTTCTGAAGGATCATGTGACACTGAAGACTGAAGTAATGATGATGATAAATTTGGCTTTGATCACAGGAATAAATTAGAATTTTCTATTAAATTCAAACAACAAAATAAATATTTAAGATGTAATTATATTTCACAATACTACTGCTTTACTGTGTTTTTGATCAAATAAATTCAGCCTTGTTTTATTGAAAAAACAAAAATAAAAAAAAAATCTCACTAATGGTGATGTAAGTGTAAAGTTTTTTGAAGCTATTTATTGTCACGGAGACGAACCCCGTGATTCCCTCTACTGGCCAGCAGAGGGCTCCATCTCCGGAATATTGACTCTTATTCACTCTCTCTCAACTACACTTCCCATCTACCCCGTGCATTGGACTCTGATCACCACACAGGTGCAGCTCATTAGTACGGCTTTATAAGCTGCACAATCACATCAGTCAAACGCGAAGTCTTGTTTTGCTCCGGCTGACATTTCCAAGCGTTATTTCCTGTATTTGATTTCCTGTTACCAGTTCTGTTTGTTTACCGTCTCTTGAACCTTTGCTGCCTGCCACTTGACCTTGGATTGTTTATTGGACTCTGAATCTTGCCTGTTACCTCTGAACTTCTGCCTGTGTTTGACGACGATTCTGGTTATCTCTACTGTTGTGTTTGCTGGTCCTGATCCCTGCCTGTACGACCTCGAGTCTTTCAATAAAGCCTGCAAAATGGATTCCCTGTCTGATGATGTGTTACAGAAGACTTCGCCACAACCGAATCCAGCGGCTTACGATCATCTGTGTGCTACTATGGTAGCCCAGGCAAGTCAAATCGCTGCTAACCAGCATCAATTGAATCGTCTCACTTCAACCGCGGAAGAACTGGTAAAGGCTGTTCAAAACCTCCACAGCACTGCCGTGACGTCACCCCCACCTGCAGCGGTCACCGCTTCCCACACGGCAGAAACGCCAACTCACGTTAATCCACGACTGGCTTACCCGGAGAAATTTGACGGGGACTCTACCAAGTGTAAGGGCTTCCTACTACAGTGCTCGCTGTTCGTTGAACAACAACCCACCCTTTACACCACTGATGCTGGTAGGATCGCCTTCGTGTGTTCATTATTAACGGGAAGAGCTTTGGAATGGATAACGGCTGTATGGCACGAGGATGGAACGGCGTTCACCACTTTCACTGATTTTCTGATACGATTCCGTGAGGTGTTTGATCACCCCCGAGAGGGGAAAGGAGCGGGTGAGCGTTTGCTTGAACTGTCGCAGGGAGGATTAACAGCAGCGGAATATGCCTTGAACTTTCGTACTTTGGCTGCTCAGACGTCATGGGTGAGTGACACGCTGAAGGTATTGTTTCGCAAGGGGCTTATTCACGAGCTGCAAACCGAACTTGCTTGCCGTGATGAAGGGAGGACTCTGAGTGATCTTATCTCACTGACTATAACCATTGATAATCTGCAACGCTCTCGCCGTGTCAGTGCTCAACGCCTCTTCCCCGCTGCGGTAACGCGACCCGCAGAAACTACAGAACCTATGCAGATCAACTCCTATCATCTGACTGATGAGGAACGTCACCGCCGCAGGGTTAACTGACTCTGTCTCTACTGTGGCGCTTCGGGACATCTACGAATCACTTGCCCCTCTCGTCGCTCTTCTCACACTCTGAAATCGGTGAGTGTACCTTTTAACTGTGTGTCAGTCCCTCTGGTAATCAAGACCGACAAGGTTCGAGTAGCCACCACTGCTCTACTGGACTCAGGAGCAGCTGGGAACTTTATCTCTGAGGAATTTGCCAGAGGGAATAACATCTCTTTAATTTCATGCACTAATTCTCTGTCTGTAGCCACAATAGATGGACGCCCTCTAGGGTCTGGACTGATCACTCACCGCACCCAAGAGCTGCAAATGTTAACCGGTCTGCTACACCAAGAAACCATTCAATTCTACGTGCTCCCTGTATCTAACACCCCTGTTATTTTGGGATTGCCCTGGCTCAGACTGCATGATCCTCAGGTGTCGTGGAGAGAGGGACAAATTCTTAGATGGAGCTCCCAGTGTCAGAAATCATGCCTCTCGACCATCTCTCCCATGAATGTACAAGTTGTCACATTAGACCCGGAGTCCACCAGCATTCCCAATCTGCCCAAGGAGTATCACGATCTCGTCACCGCCTTCAGCAAGGTACAAGCAAACACATTACCACCACACCGCAGCCATGATTGTGCCATTGATCTCATTCCAGGCTCATCACCACCCCGGGGTCGAATATTCCCATTATCATTACCCGAGTCAGAAGCTATGGCCAGGTACATCAAGGAGGAGCTGGAGAAGGGGTTCATACGTCCATCCACCTCTCCTGCTTCAGCTGGCTTCTTCTTTGTCCGCAAGAAGGATGGAGGTCTGCGCCCTTGCATCGATTATCGTGGACTCAATGAAATAACAGTAAAGTTTCGCTATCCTCTACCACTGGTGCCCTCTGCATTGGAACAGCTACGTACTGCACAGTACTACACCAAATTGGATTTGCGCTGCGCATACAACCTCATCCGCATTAGGGAGGGGGACGAGTGGAAGACAGCTTTCTCAACCACCAATGGGCACTACGAATACCGGGTGATGCCGTTTGGACTGGTCAATAGTCCTTCGGTTTTCCAATCCTTTGTCAATGACATCTTCAGAGACATGCTAAATAGAACGGTTATCATATACATTGACGATATCTTAATCTATTCAGATACCCTGGAGGAACATGTCCAACATGTGAGAGCTGTGCTGCAAAGACTCATTGAACACCAACTCTATGCTAAGGCGGAGAAGTGTGAATTCCATACCACCTCTACCACCTTCCTGGGGTACGTCATCAGCCCAGAGGGGGTCGCCATGGATGAGAGCAAAGTCAATGCCGTTCTCAAGTGGTCAGTACCAAGGACACTAAAGGAGCTCCAACGCTTTCTGGGGTTTGCTAATTTCTATCGCCGTTTCATCAGGAACTTCAGCTCTGTGGTAAGTCCCCTCACGTCTATGGTCAAGAAAGGAACCCATCGGCTACACTGGGCTGAAGCTGCTCTTCAAGCTTTCCAGGAACTAAAGAGAAGGTTTGTGACCGCCCCCATACTCCATCATCCTGACCCATCTCTTCAGTTTCTCGTCGAGGTGGATGCCTCCAACACTGGTATCGGGGCTATTCTCTCCCAACGCCAGAGTTCTACTGCTAAACTCCACCCATGTGCCTTTTACTCCCGCAAACTCAATGCTGCTGAACGTAACTACGACGTTGGAGACCGTGAACTTCTCGCTATGAAAGCGGCCTTCGAGGAGTGGAGACACTGGCTGGAGGGGGCCAACTTTCCTTTCTCCGTACTAACCGATCATAAGAACCTTGAGTATTTGCGCTCAGCCAAGCGCCTCAATCCACGGCAGGCCAGATGGTCACTGTTCTTCTCCCGATTTGACTTCTCAGTTACCTACCGTCCAGGCTCCAAGAACACTAAGGCAGATGCGCTTTCCCGTATCCACGAAGATGAACAGATCTCATCCGAACCTGAATCCATACTCCCTTTCAAGGTAATCATTGCACCCGTACAATGGGACATCATGACGCTTATCCAGCAACACAACTCTCAACATGCACCTCCAACAACTTGCCCTCCTGATAAGGTTTACGTACCACCCACTCTACGCGATCAAATACTCAACCACACGCACTGTCTGCCCTCATCTGGCCACCCAGGTATCACGGCCACCATTCATCTGCTGCAGAACCGGTTCTGGTGGGAATCATTGCCCAAAGACACCATTGCCTTCATCCAGCAATGCCAAACCTGTAATGCGCACAAAACTCCACGCCAATTGCCAGCCGGATTACTCCAACCACTCCCCATTCCACAACGACCTTGGTCCCACATTGCAATAGACTTTATCACTGATCTACCTGTCTCTCAAGGTAACACTGTCATCCTTACTGTGATTGATCGATTCTCCAAAGCCTGCCGCCTTATTCCCCTGCCCAAACTGCCTACTGCTCTGCAAACTGCTGAACTACTATGTAACTGGGTCTTCCGTCTCTACGGACTTCCTGAAGATATCGTCTCCGATAGAGGTCCTCAGTTCACGTCTCGTCTCTGGAAAGCCTTCTTCCAAGCCCTCAATGTAAACGTGAGTCTGACCTCCGGTTACCACCCTCAATCCAACGGTCAGGTCGAAAGACTCAATCAGGAACTCACCCGGTTCCTGAGATCTTATTGTAGTTCAACAACCAAGAGGATTGGGCCCAGTACCTCCTTTGGGCTGAGTACGCACAGAACTCTCTGGTCAAGCCAGCTACTGGTATCACCCCCTTTAGATGCATCCTAGGCTATCAGCCTCCCATGTTTCCCTGGTCTGGGGAACCCACCGACGTACCCGCCATCACGGACTGGCTGCAACGCAGTGAGGAGACTTGGAACCAAGCCCATGTACACCTTCAACGAGCCATCCGTCGTCAAAAGGAACAGGCTGACCACCGTCGGCGTCCTGGGCCGGTATACCAACCAGGTCAATGGGTGTGGCTCTCTACCCGAGATCTCCGTCTTCGACTACCCTGCAAGAAGTTGAGTCCGAGGTACGTGGGTCCATTCAAAATTACACATCAGATCACTCCTGTGTCATTCCGTCTTGCATTACCTGACACCTATCGCATCTCTCCTACGTTTCATGTATCTCTGCTCAAGCCCGCTGTTGCCCCTGGAGAAGAGGGAGAGGGGAGGTCCCGTGAGCAGAGTCCCCAGCCCGTCCAGATAGAGACTGAGGAAACTTACCAGGTGCGAGAACTTCTTAACTCCAGACGTCGTGGACGCATTCTGCAGTATCTGGTCGACTGGGAGGGGTACGGTCCGGAGGAACAATCCTGGGTCAGTGCTGATGACATACTAGACCCCAACCTAATCATAGAGTTTCATCGGTTACATCCGGAGAGACCGGCCCCTCGACCACGCGGCAGACCCCGACGTCGTCTACCATCTCGCGCCAGGAGTCGCTCGCAGGGAGGGGGCTCTGTCACGGAGACGAACCCCGTGATTCCCTCTACTGGCCAGCAGAGGGCTCCATCTCCGGAATATTGACTCTTATTCACTCTCTCTCAACTACACTTCCCATCTACCCCGTGCATTGGACTCTGATCACCACACAGGTGCAGCTCATTAGTACGGCTTTATAAGCTGCACAATCACATCAGTCAAACGCGAAGTCTTGTTTTGCTCCGGCTGACATTTCCAAGCGTTATTTCCTGTATTTGATTTCCTGTTACCAGTTCTGTTTGTTTACCGTCTCTTGAACCTTTGCTGCCTGCCACTTGACCTTGGATTGTTTATTGGACTCTGAATCTTGCCTGTTACCTCTGAACTTCTGCCTGTGTTTGACGACGATTCTGGTTATCTCTACTGTTGTGTTTGCTGGTCCTGATCCCTGCCTGTACGACCTCGAGTCTTTCAATAAAGCCTGCAAAATGGATTCCCTGTCTGATGATGTGTTACATTTATATTTTAAGTGTTGTTGAGGACATTGAGAAAAACCAAGGATTATTACAAAAATTGCATCCCTTTTAGGTGTGCAGGTATTTTTCTGCATGATTTGTGTTTGCTCATTTTGTGTGCATGTGAGCGGGACGTACAGTAATCCATCATGTCAAGTTTATGCAGTCCGTGGTTTATTTCTGTCTTCTGTATGTAAATACATTGCATTAAGCTCTCTGTAGTACCTCTGTATTACATTTTGTCCTCTGGTTAAAAACACAGGTGGTCTGTAAACAGTTCGAGAATTTGACTGGTCCTAGATATGAAAAACATTTCATTAGAATACACTGCACACACAAGTCTTGTATTTAAAGAGACACTTAATTTATACTGTTTACCATTTACAGTATGTATAGTAGATAGGAAGAACTGCACTCCATGTAAATTGTAATTAACCTAATTTAATAAGAGGCTGATAGGCTGATTAACTGTGATTTGGCCATTTTGAGAATATTGATGATTATTGTGTCAGGTAAGCACAAAAGGGATTAAATTAATCTGTTATTAATTTTCACATTTGAAGAACTAAAAAGAACTGTAAGCGATGTATTGTGCTGCACTGAAATACATTTTTGTATATGAAAACTAAATATATTTTAAATTTCAAAAATGTGTTTTATTGAGCTTTAGAACTTAGACCGTGTGTGAAATATATTTTGGCCAGAAAATAATATATTTTTTGCCATATGGGATATGGGAGTGAACAACTTTCTGATTCAAATTTAAATGCAGCTGACATGATGTATATTCAGGGTGAAGCGGCGTTGACAGAAGCATAACAGATGCATGAATGAATAAATAAGATGACTAGAGTCAAGCCGCCTCATGTTTCATCTGTGTGGTTTCACTAATCAAATTAAGATCCAGGCCAATATGACACTGTAGCTGAGCTTATTACAGCAGCAGCACAACAAATCACTGACATTCACACAACCTGTGGCCGTTGTTATGCAGTCTGATAAATATTGAGTTTCTCATCATATGAATATGAAATGAACTGAGAGATAAAAGCTGCAGGCGTCAGGTGAGCTTCACTAGCTGTTATTGGATTCAGTTTGTATGGATGTCACATCTCAGATACTGCCCACATCATGATGAGCAGCAGCTCCAGAAGATCTAGTGTTTTCATTGAGAGAATGTATAATTTTATTGCTCACAGGTTTCTCTTTCATATCTCAATAGCTTTCAGTCTGGGATTCATTCAGCTCAATCAACTCAAGTGGAATAAAGTTTAGTTTCTTTTGTGCAATGTGTCTTTTATAGAAGCAAGATCGTAAATGCAGTTTAATAATTACAGTGGAACAAAATCATGTTATTATCACTTATTTATGACCTGTGAAAAACCCTCTAGTAGAAAAGGGTGTTTGACTTGTATTAGTTGAGATGTGCTTGTTTAGCACTTCGGTCAACCATGGTTGTTATAAAATTTAACTAAACTGAAATTAAATGCTTATTAAACAAAGCAAAATCTGATTTATTATTTTCCCTCTGTAGAACAGGGATTTTATTTTATTTTATTAAATTTTATTTTATTTTGTGCTCTGTAGTCTTCAGTTTTTCTAATTAATCTATTTTTTTTATAATAACAACTATGAAATGTCATGTTACAGGAAATTTTTCACAATAACTATGATAAGTATTTAATACATTTTATTTTATTTTATTTTATTTATTATTTCATATGTTCTGTATTTTTACATTTTTATAATAATTGATTAATATAAAAAAAATATTAATAACAAATGCATATATGGTAATGTAATGATATAAATGTATTTTATCTTATGATGTTTAGTCATCCGATCTGACCGAGAACTTTTTTCACCCACCTTACAATGTGTATTGAGAGTTGTGCTTCCATGAAATGTCATCTAACAGGAATATGTTAGCATAGAGTGCCTGGTAATTAACATCCTTAATGCATCCTCATACTCACACACTCTATAATTACTCTTTATTATTCCTCAGCAATTAAAGGTATTGTCGTGGAGTGCGGGCGAAGCGAGGGAGAGGATGTTTCATCAAGCTACATCACTGGTCTGTTAAATCACACTGGTGTCATGGGGAATGATGGGAGCAGCGCTGTATTACCTGCGAGTCATTACCACTCGCCTCTGCCATTAACACAAACTCGTTTACAACACTTAAAGAGCTCTGCGAGAATGGGATGTTTTAGGGTCACTGCTGCTTCCATTGTGCCATGTTGTCTTTACATGTCCGATAGCAAACAGAGAGACAGGCATGATAAAAGTTCGATGATGGATGCTCTGTGTCTTTCCTGATCTGGCAAACTCAAATTTGATTGGCTGGCTTTATGCTGATAAACTCACACAGTGATTTGTAATCAGTCTTGAAAACCAAGACATGTTTACAAGGTTGCATTAAATGTTGTCAGATGGCCTGTTCCTGTCTGATGGCCAGAATATTTTGCACATCACAGACTTAATCAAAAGTATGGCTGCATTGGAGCTGGAAAATTATTGTTTTAATTACAAGCTTTGGTGCAAGGAACCTTCAGTAACATTTTGTTGTTGTTGTTTTATTATTATTAGTTGTTGTTATTGTTGTAGTATTATAGCGTTAATCCCACACAATGAAGGTCGGCAGTGATGGTGTCCATGCAGTGGATGAACAAAAGGGGTGATAAGGCTGATCCTTGGTGCACTCCAACGTTAATGGCGAATGGTGGTTTCATTCGGACTGCGTGCGCACCTAACCACGATGGTGACGCCTCAAAGGAGTTGGATACAACAGACATAGGCCTCAGGATTGTTATGCGATCATAGAGCATACCATATGAGCTTTTGCGGGACACAATCAAAAGTCTTCTCCAGGTTGAGGAAAGCATTGTGGACAGGTTTGTTTTTCTCTCGCTGTTTCTCCAGGAGTAGCTTCTTTGGATTGGCATGATGCTGACGAAGTCTGATGTCTATGATGTCTGATGTCTATGACCCATTTGAAAACTTTCATGGAATGGCATAGAAAACGGATTGGCATGAAGTTTGAGCACTTCATCACATCGCCCTTGCCCTCCCAAATGGGCACCATTATGCTTGTAGTAATACTTTCACACTGAAGGCTTCAAAACTATGAATTAACACATGTGGAATTATATATGGAATTATAGACATAACAAAAAAAGTTTGAAACAACTGAAAATATGTCATATTGTAGGTTCTTCAAAGTAGCCACCTTTTGCCTTGATTACTGCTTTGCACACTCCTGGCTTTCTCTTGATGAGCTTCAAGAGCTAGTCACCTGAAATGGTCTTCCAACAGTCTTGAAGGAGTTCCCCGAGAGATGCTTAGCACTTGTTGGCCCTTTTGCCTTCTGTCTGCGGTCCAGCTCACCCCTAAACCATCTGGATTGGGTTCAGGTCCGGTGACTGTGGAGGCCAGGTCATCTGGCGCAGCACCCCATCACTCTCCTTCTTGCTCAAATAGCCCTTGATGCCTTCAGTGTGACTCTACAATTTACATAGTCATGAAAATAAAGAAAACTCTTTGAATGAGAAGGTGTGTCCAAACTTTTGGTCTGTACTGTATTTTACTTCATTATGCTATAATAATAATTATTATTATAATAATTTATTATTATTATTTGTGTATTTATATATCACATAATTCAGATTTATATATTATTATTTACTTGATTATCATATGATAATAATATAATAATACAACATGTAGTATATTGTAATATATAGTTACTATTTTACTAGAAACTTTGTTGTTCAGTTGTTTGTGTAGTGTGTTTGCCATCTGAGCGTTTCTCTCTGTTGTTTCCAGGTGTAGAGTAATTTTTGACCTCTCAGAACAGTCCATTAATCCTGATCTCTCTGTGTGTCTCTCTCTTTCTTTATCTTTCACTCTCTCACTGAATCTCAAATGCTCTCTCTTTGTATCTCAGTTCTTCTATTTCTCTCGGTGTTCAGTAGTCCGTCACGGGTCAGCGCTTCTTCCTAATGGCTGTTGCCTTGTGGGTCAAACAAACAGTTCTGGTCCAAAAGCCTCCAAAATGCAACAAAACTCCATCTGTTCTCTCCACTTGTCTCTCCAGACCCCTTCACCCTCTCCCAATGAATTGCTGCTTGTGCTAGTATTGGAGCTCAACTGGTCAATTACAATACTCTGATTCTGAAACCATTTTCAAAGGATCTTTCGTTCATGAAACCATTCACTCTTTCATTCATTCTCAATTAAGTAAAATTTGAATGACAAAGGTGAGCATGAATTCAGAGAGCTTTAAAAACTATTGTCCCACTTTTGAAATCTGATTTCCAAAAATGTATTTGATTTGCATTTAATTCAATTTTTAATGCTGTCATACTACTATAAATGACTAAACAAATTTGATATGCAGATTTTGGCTTTCTGAAAGCTTGATTGAAATTGAAATTTACTTAATTTATTACAGTTGGTGGATTCGATATTACAAAATCCTAAAATGCAATTTACCACAATACAAACACAACACACACACAAACACAAACACACACACACACACACACACACTATACAAAAAAGGCATTAAATCTGCATAACTATTGTGTTTGCACTATGTATGAATTTTTGTATTGTGCAATTAGTGTATATTTATTTAATTTAATAAATTCAGTATTTCAGTTAAACATCCTTAAAACAGGAGAAATTACTTGAAGAAGCAAAATTACATTATTGCAACATTAAGATAAACATGACTTTATTTTTGATTGATTGACTTGATTGATTTTTGTAGGGGGAAAAAACCTGACACTAATTTTACAGACATTTGTGTTAATGCTAAAACATGCAAATAAAACATAATTATTTTTTTTTTGAGACAGTGTCTTGCATTTTAAGCAAGCTGAACAGTCTGTGATGGGGCACCTGCACCCTGTTGGCAGGAAAGGGCTTCTTTTCCCCATATAAACCCTAAAACTCCCATTGGACAGTCTGATCTTGTGAGATTTCTTCTCATATTGGCTAAAACTTATTGATTTCTAGAGACCACTTATCAATATCGGTTTTACACAATGTCTGAGTCAATCATATGCTTCTAAATAGAAGTCTGTTTTTGTCACGCTTGTTATCCAAATGCATTTGATTATAAGGAATACTGTGGTTGGTCGCAGACAGACAGACAGACAGACAGCGCCAGTGTGTTTAATTGATCCCAGAGGGAGGATTCAGCTGCAAAATAGCAGTAACATCAAGTGTAAAGTTCACAAACACACAAGTTTACACACACATTGTACAAACACAACAAGTCGTGGAGAATGAATGCCTACATTTGAATTCCTCAACTGCTGTTGCCACAGGGTCCATGAGGAAAGACTGTCGATGTGCTATTATAACTGCCAGTCAGTGCACAAACATCAGGAGCAGTAGGTGTTTACTGGCAAAAACAATTCCCATTAGTACTACTGAGAACATCCCGCTGGAATAAATGAATGATTTCAAAGCAATAGTTTACTGAGAAATTAAAATCGTCATTATTTGCTTCACCTTATGTGACTTTCTCCTGAAGCTAAAATGAGATGAAAAGAGCATGATTTTCGAGCAGCTTTTTTCTGAAAGTCTGGATTTTGGCTCTAGAAGAAAGAACATCATACAGGTTTGGAACGACATGAGGGTGAATAAATGGTGACATGATGATAAGTTTTTTTTTTTTTTTTTGGATGAATTATTTCTGTAAGGTGTTCCAACATGACATGAAAGAATACAAATCTCCTCACCTCAAATAGAGCAAACATTTAGAGGTATACCAGAGTTTTTTTACTAAAAGTAAAACCATAAAATGTTTTAATACTTTCGTACACTTTTGTATTGCAATAACATAAACAATAACTAAAAACTTAAATACAATTTTTTATTTTATTTTTATTTATCTTATTTTATTTATTTTTATTTCAGCTAGTTACAAGGTTAAAAACAGTATAAGTATATAGGTACATAGTATAATAACTTAAACTTAAACTGAAATAAAAAATAAAAATGAATAAAAACTATATAGACATTCTAAAAAATAATTAAAAATAATACTATAATTAAAATAATAGTAAAAATAAAAAAAAACTAATTATTACAAAACCTTTTTTCATTAACATGAAAACATAAAATATACAAATAAAATCTAATTGAAAATATTAACAAAACTATAGTATCATAATGATAAAACTTTATACAGATCTTTATTCCTAACAGTACACTCAAAAACTCATTGCATAGGTTAAGTTGCATTTGCATCTGATTCAGCATTTGATTTAATTTATATAGTCATATTTTCCAAATGTATATATATATATATATATATATATATATATATATATATATATATATATATATATATATATATTCTTTTTTTTTTTTTTTTTTTTTTTTTTTAATAAATCCTTTGCATAAATCTGTTAATTGTGCAAACAGTTGCATTTAATCAGTTAAAAGAAACAAGAAAAATAAGATACATATTAACGTATGATTTTTTTCTGCTCAGTTCGAGTTTAAACTCATAAAAGTGTCACGTTGGGTTGGAGCTGCTTCATAGTCTGTCTGTTTTGCCGTTGCTCTACATGCAGCTAAAATGAGAAACTCTGTTTCCAGCTATTTTATTCTTATCTGTCAGCACAGATCATTCACTTTGAATTGTTAATTTTTTTTTTCAGAGCAGCAGAAGATTAAAATTGCAATGATAATCCTGTATAATTATGCATTTACATAAACCCACTTTAAGCTGTAAAAATAGCAGCCATCAGGCCCCACTGCACTGACACGCTGACAATGAGAGAGCAACCTGCAGCCAACACAGTTTAGTGTCAGTGCTGCGATGCCAGCAAACACACAACTGCTGGAGTGTGTGTGTGTGTGTGTGTGGGTGCTTATTGTGATTTGGAGTCTCTTTTTGGTGACACGCACAAGTATACGCTGAGACAAAGGTCTTTGAGCTGCCATCTACCTCTCTGAAGCACATGAGCAATGGCAGCTGAGTCACTCACCACAGACACAAATAACCTGCACTGTCTCACCTAAAGCTCGCACAGCGTTACTGTGAACCAAAGGTGAGAGGTCACACTGGACATGTACACATGGCATATACACGCATGTCCAGGCGTCAGTCGCTATAACTTACGATACATGACATAGGAAGAATTGATATCTAATGGTTGTAAAAAACACATAATGTAATATATGATAATTATTGCCCTCTATCAAGAGTAAAATTACCATATGTGATAGATGCTGATAATGCTAGAGAACTTTGATACCACATGAGCTTGATATATTCTTATTTTAGCATCTTATATTACTTTCTAATAAAAAGTGTAGGCTTCATATATGTGTTTAAAGCTGCCTACTCTACTCATGCTTAGAGTTTGTGGTCCGGATGAACTTGCCCGGTGTCATTTCATCCCAACTTAATGAGTCTGTGTGCGTTTTCATCATCCGGCTGCAGCGATAAGCTGCAAATCCCTGTCGTTCCACACACTCTCTCTCATCTCTGAACTCTCAGATTTCTGCCTCTTATCATGCCTCCGCTCAAGCGTGCCGATTCGCCTCACAGGTGAAGATTTCACACACAGGTTAGGACTCATCTCCAGATCCACAGAGATGCAGCCGGCACTGTGGAAAGGAATGTCACTTTTTAGTTTAGAGCAAACATCTGCATTGTCATCATCAGCAGGAGAACAGCAGAAGTGGGCACTTAATCGTTCTTTGTGTTGCTTTTGTATAGGAACTTATAGAAATTCTGCTGTTAGACAGTGCACTAATTAAAATGGTTTTCACTGGGACATTGCTAGTACATTTCACAAATAATTACAAAGAAATCAACAAGCAACATTGGACTAAACATGACTATACTGCAATAATCTTTTTTATTTGCAAAATAACTTTGAACAATCAATTTATTTTCAATATTTGCATTTTTACTCTATGCATTTATTAATTTATTTATTAAAAAGTAACATTAAAAATCAGAAACTTTACATAGCAAATGTGCACAAACCTACCGAATGCATTACATTTAGTCGTTTAGGCTGAAGCTTTTATCCGAAGTGATTTACAATGAGGAGCATCACAAGCAGTTTATTATTAGAGACTATGAGATTTGCAGTATACAGTCTCTTAATCTACTTTTCTATCTGCTCCATTGGATGTTAGAGGAACTTACAAACTAGAAGAAAAAAAACAGCGAAGAAAAAGAGAAAAATATATAGTCGGTCTATACGCAGCCATACTAAGTGTGTAACTGTCAATGCGTTTTATTATGCATGTTTGTTTTGGCTGTATGTAAGCTGGACATTTACTGCAATAATTAAAAACATAATAGACAAATACATCAACCAGTTTTTAATTGTATGTTATAGCAAATCAAATCATGTTATACCTTATTCTTATTCAGCATTTATTTGTTTTACTACTGAATACTTTGGAAAATCATCAGGCTTATCGGGCGTAAGTTGTGAATGCTGTTTAAATTAGACTTTAAGACGTCACAGCAGTGCATGTAGTTAAGCGAGAATCTGGGACAAAAACACATTCACTCCAGACCACCGCTGAGAAAATGTTGACAGTTTGCATTAAAAATGAAGTGGACCCATGGGGAAAGAAATGAACCAGTGTAAATGACATTATGGCACTGGTATGCAATCACTGTGACCACAGAACCGTTACTTGTGTGTGTGTGTGTGTGTGTGTGTGTGTGTGTGTGTGTGTGTGTGTGTGTGTGTGTGTGCGTGTGTGTGTGTGTGTGTGTGCAGTTATTGTGCTTATGTAGATGGATTTGTCCCAGAATATATTCTATATATTCTTTGACTGTATTAGATGTAGTTTAGAGAATTTGCATCCAATTAATTCATCTTCCTGTCATTCCAACATCCTGTTGAATGTGTCCAGTTCCAATCAAATTCAAGTCTGAATCGAAAGGGAGCCAATTCTTAAATTCTAAAGGGAAAATATACAGCTACTCTATTTCATGATCTTCTCTCACACAGACATCCTCTGGCTTCCTAATCTGAGTCTGTGAGTAGAAAACAGCTTTTAGAGCGTCTCTCTGTACTGTAGCCTACAGGAGGCCTGATGTGAGTGAGTGAGTGGATGTGAAGTCTCTTTGACCACGGGCCTCCTACTCTCTGTACAGTGTATGTGCACATTTACAGGTTTGTCATTTCTTGTGGGGGCCACGTTGTTAAAAATGTCCTCACAAATATAGTGAACCAAAATTGTGAAGACATTTAAAGTGGTATGAAATATTCGCAAGGCGCACAAATCAGCCAAATCCTAGTTTTGCTTTAAATCAAATCATGTTGGTTGATTGGTTCGGGGTTGGGTTATAGTTAATATTGTTCTTATATGAAAGCCGCCGCATCTATGAGAAGTCTTAAATATTATCACACTCGCAAAGATGAAATTTTGAAGAATATCTCTTCCATGTTATGGAAACTGGGGCTGTCAAGCAGAAGAAAGGACAGAACAAGCACAATGAAAGTATCATAAGAGTAATCAGTATGACTCATGCACTTTATTCACTGAAAATGTTGTAGCTCTCACATCAAATGAGGCATGTTTGGACATACCAGATCAGGTTTAACATGAATGTTTTCACTGAAATGTGTAAGTATTTCTTTAAAAAATTGCTATTTTGTTCATTTTTACACTACTAGTCACAGTCTGTGTGCTTCAGTTACTGTCATTCTCCTCACTGACTGGAGCTGTAATTTGTTTTTACGTAAAATCTACATATGTATTTCACAATTAGCAATGCTTTTAATAAATGTAGCAAATGATTGTACATTATTTTCTTTTATCATGTTGCTACTGATGCTGTTGTTTCATTTTCATTTTGCATGCGAAACCACTCTTTATTAACCATGGTAAAATCACAGTAATGCACAGCCTCTTGTGGATTATTGTTTTGTTGTGAAAGGATAGGTCAGTTTAGGCTGTTTGTTGTCTTGTTCTTATTTGTTAAGTCTTAGACTTTATATAGCATAACTAAAAAAATATAATTGACTCTAAGTTGAACTTTGAAGCAAATTGTGAAGCAGTTTGTAAAAAGGGGCACCAGTGTCTGTTCCGTTTAAGGAAATTGGCCCATTTTCTTGACAGGACCATGATGATGTTATTTTATCATGTTTTTATTGAATCAATCTTATCATTTTCTCTGGTGTCTTGGTTTGGAAATGTGTCTGTAAAGAACAAGAATTCACTGATTCAAATTGTTAGATGGTCTGGTAAGCTGATTGGGGAGTCACAGCTTAGTCCATCATCCCTGTTTACCAGACAGTTACAGCGGATGACTTACTCAATTCTAAAAGATGACTCGCGTTCTTTGAACAATGAATTTAAACTTCTGCCATCTAGACGTAGATTTGCATTTCTGTATTGTAGAACTGAGCATTATAAAAATAGCTTTGTGCCAGCAACTATCACTCAGTTGAATAAGGATAGGTCTTAGAACATTATTATTATTAAATGTTTTTTTGTTTGTTTGTTAGTGGTTTTTTTTTTTTTTTGTGTGTGTGACGCTGGAAATATTAAAATACCTTTATCATATATGTTGTTTAATGTTTGTGGTGTCTGTAAAATGTGGAAGATGTAAGAACTCATAACACTGCATACCTAGTTTACCTATGGGTACAAATAAAGTGAACCCGAACCTAAACCTGTTATATCTGCATAAAATAAATAAATAAATAAAAGAATAACATTTTTGAGGATAATAATTCTTAATTGTGCTAAAATATTCCTAAAACTTGACATTTGTGTTGCATTGGTTTACAAGGTAACTAAGTTTATGGTCTTGTGATCAGATCAACTACATTTTTAGAGAATACTGCTGCCATTATGGAGTAAAATGAAAAATGTTCATTAAGAAAATGTCTCGCTGACATGGTCCAATTTATGTCCATCTGTTCTGGATGTTTGTTGAACTGGTTGATTATTTCTGAAGGATTTCATGTACTGCCCAACATAAATAATGCACTGTATTCATATTACTCAAACTTTGTTTTTCTCCACAAAGTTCTGCAATTCATTCAGTCATTACTTATACTAGGAAGCTAAAGTTAGTTCACCCAAAAATGAAAGTTCTGTCATGATGTACTCACCCTCAATTCACTCCAAACCTGTACGAGATTCTTTCTTCTGCTAACCACAGCAGAAGATGTTTTGAAGAATGTTGGTAACCCAACAGTTGATGGTAGCTATTGACTTGTATATTCCATACAATGGAAGTCATTGGTCACCTTTAACTGTTTTGTCACCAACGTTATCGAAAATATTCTGTTTTCGTTTTTGGGTGAACTTTTCCTTTACCTGAAAACATTCAGAATTTAAATGTATCTGTTTAAAGTTAGAGTTATAGAATTCAAAATGTAACAGAATAGTTGAATGTGGAATTGTGATTTGTCTCTTCTGTCTTGCATTACATAATTGCATTTTATTACATAATGCTCAATGACAAGAAGACAGTCATATAGCCTAGAATTATAGGTGAGGGTCAAAGTTCACTCGTGGTTGATTTGAGTATGACATCATACGATGCAAGGCTGAACAGTGGTTTTAAAGGTCTGGCCACTGTAGCTGTCATGCTTTAGAGGATCTTCTCTCCGTGATGATCAGATTTGAAGTGACCTCTTCACAGATGGGCCGGTGGTAGTTTGGGTAACTGGGTGACCTGATTATCTTGCAGAAGTGTTGTGTGCTGCTGTAAGGAACATATGGGTGTGTGCAGCAAAAAATTCTCACCATGACCTCTACAAGAACCTCTGCTGGACGCTTTCCAATCCACAAACACTGTGCCTGTGCACACAATCAATACTTTTCAGTAATAAATGGCGTGTGTAGTTTTGTTCATTCATCATCTTGAATGATTTTTTCCCCCACTGGATCATTACATTGCTTTTTTCAATGCATGCATTCCATTCATATTATCTTGTGTAGTACACAGTGAAAGTGACATGCAGACAAAGACTCCTGTTTGGCTTATTTTAACCCAATTAGTTACATTCAGCATCTAATTTTGAGTGTTCAACATATCCTACCTGTAGACTTCTACTGCCAAATGAAACAGGCCTCAGTTCATCGTCCAATGGGAACTCTTTGATTTGACTGACGTGTGCTGAAACGAATGACAGCGGTGCTGATTCTCTGTGTGTGTATATCTATGGACTCCTGCTTCAGATCTCTGTTGGCATTTGCCTGTTATTTCTGACCTTCTGTTAAAAGATTAATTAGCTCTGTCATATCCCATCTATATGTGAAAGGTAAATGTCAGCATGTTCCTTTCAGACTTAAATGTTCTAAACAAATGTCAGTGTCATGATCTCTGCATCCCAATGATTATCTGCTGTGCTCATTAATTTGTTTAATTCGACAGAACCTAAAATGTTACTTCATTCATCATATAAAATGTATGTATTATCTACTAAAACTTTGTATATAGTCTATATAGTGTATATAACCATAAGAAATCATAATTCATAAAGCCTTTAAAAGTGCATGGCTCACGAATGCTCATTTTGATCGAGTAACTTGTAGATGTGTGCTGCTTGAGCTACAAACTGTTTCAGTTGTATATAATTGGTCTAAAAGAATGATTTGTTTGCGAACTGAACATGACTCTTGACTGTTTCTCTGGATTATAGTTAACAATGTTGTAAATAATATTACGTTTTCTTGCAAAGACCGAACGTTTCTCTTCATAAGATCTCACTATATCATCAAGAGCCACAAGCATTAATTCTGTGTTGCCTGCATATGCTTTTTTGACTCTCAAAATGATGGCAGCCATTGACTTGCATTGACTTTTATGAATCACCAAGGACCACAGTTTCAGCTAAAAATCATCTTTGCTGTTCTACTCAAGAAAAAAAAAGCCACTTATATCTTGGATGGTGTGAGGGTGAGTAAATAAACGACAAATGTTCATTTTTGGGGCAAACTCACCTCTTACTTGCAGAACTTGCGTTTCATCAACCAATCAGATTGAAGCTGCAGATTTTAGTCCACACATGAAGCCAGCCACAAATAAAAACCAGAACATTTGTAAAAGAGGGTGTGAGCTGCAGTTTATTGGTTAACCTGTGCAGATGAAAAGCACAGTATCACCCAAGCACCAGATGAAAAGGCCTGACCTCCTTCTGAGCGGAGTGATTGGATTCCCTTCAAACCAAGAAAATGTCCTCCGAAACTCCACTGGCTCTGTCAGGCTCCAGACGCCAACCGCAGCCCAGAGATTAGAGAGCTACAAAGGGAAAGCCAGCTGAGAGAGGACCTAAATCCATGTGAGGAGCAGAGCCTGGCCTGGAGAGGGATGAGGGAGCTCCATTTTGGATAAGAGTGAAGAGAGAGAGCAAAGCTGAGTGATCTTCCACCCCGCAGCGCTCAGAGATAGGCCACACTCACTCGCTCAGACTAAGCTCTACAACCTGTGGTGTGTCCTGAGATGTCCATACACCCGCTATCAACAAGATTCCAGCCGCTGATCGCCAGACTCTATTCAGACAGAATGGGACGAGTTTCTTATAACGCGCACACCAGCCGCCCGTCAACCGGCCGCTAACCGTATGATGGTGCTTCAGACTCATTGGCTAGTTTTATGGATTCTGTGTTCTGGTATTCACTATTTAATTCCTTAATCACAGCAGTAACTGAAATGCATTTTTCTAAGTTCAATCTGCTGCGGTCTCAGAGATGTAAGAGCTAATAACTTAACTTCATTCATTCAATCAATCATCCTTTTATAAATACTTTTTTCATTTATTTAAATAAATTTGCCTACACTACAATTCAGAAATTTGGTGTTAAGATTTATTTATGTATTTATTTATTTATTTATTTATTTAATTTTATTTTCCATGTATATTTTAATATATGTAACATTTGTTTATTTATATTTATTAATATTTTATTCAGCAAGAATGTACTTTCATTAGCCTGTAGATCGAAATGAAAGACTCTTTTAATGGTTTTCATAATGACTGTTTAACAACCATGTAGTAAGAGCCTTTGTGTAAATTATTATGACTTTATTATGACTTTAACACACAACTGACTTGCAGTTAACTCTGTTGCCCTGCGGTAACATTACATGCGGCGATAATAGGCATTCTGTATATATATACATGCCCCTTGCAGAATGTGCAGAATGTTAATAATTGTAACAAAATAAGAGGGATCATGAAAATGGCATGTTATTGTTTTTTATACTGTCCTGAATAAGCTATCTCACATAACAGAGGTGTGTGTGTCTTGTGTGTGTGTAATATATATATATATATATATGAATTTATAAAAATGACCCGTTCAAAAGTTTCCTGCACATTATGTGATTTTCCAACATTTCCTGCATATTTGAACCCTTTCCAGGAGTGATTTGAGATCCATCTTTTCAAATGTATAAGTGAAATAAGTTTAAATAAAAATAAAATAATATAATTATTTAATATCATTATTAAATATTTATTCAAAATTGTTGACCACTTATGTATATTGACTTATTTTATTTATTATGATTTTTAAATGATATACAGCTGCTATGCTCTCTTCAGGATTTAAATATGAATACAGGTTAAAATAAAGTCCTCATATTGTTTATATTGATCTCAGTAACACTTTACAATAAGGTTACATTTGTTGACATTGGTTGATGTATTATATATCATAAACTAGCAATAAACAAGTGTTTATTAATCTGTGCTAATGTTATGTTTTGCATAAACTAACACATGTTAAGCTTTTCAAATTGAATAATTTAGCAGTGGATATATTCTGACAAACAGTTAATTATGTATGTATGTATACATTTACATAAACCTTGATGAATAAATACTGTAAAATCTGCATTGTTAGTTCATAATACTTAATGTGGTAACTAATGTTTATATTAACAACATTCAATGACAAAAACAAAAAATACACCAGCTTTAAGCAAACTGTAAGTTCCAACCTATTTTAGATGAAACACTATGGGGAAAAAACAAAAACCTATGAAAAAAAATAAGAAAAGAAAACTGTGGTCGGTCGATTCTTGGCCAGAATAACCTGCAGTGGGAACCCGATTTTATGCTGATTCGCAAAAGTCTGGCTGCACAACATTAGACACTGCAAACATTAGTGGCTTATTTCTGGCAGGTTCAGATGAAAATGTGTAACATGTTGGACATGATGAAGACCGTACATGCATGACTTCTGAGCAGCAGACAGTCAGCTGTGTATCTTTGTAGCTGCTGTAGAGCTAATATATCGCATTAGTCCAGCAGCGAAAACTCCGCCGTGTCGCATGCCAGCAAGACACATCAATATATGATTTATGGTCTCATTACTGGCAGCAAATGGGACTTGGAGATGACACAGTCTGAAAAGCTGCTGCTCAAATAAACACACGTTCGGAGGGAGATGCTGAAAACAGGTGGCTCTGTTCTCCAGCGCTATGAGAGAGGAAGCAAGGTCATTCTTAATAGATCTTTTGCTTTTGATTTACTTTGAAAACCTGGACAATTTGAGGAAAAATAGTTGGGGACACAGCATGAGCGGATCATCTGAATTATTAAACAGAAGCTTGATTACAGAGCCTTAATTGTTTTCCGACATTATATTCTATAACCTGGATCCAAAATTAACATTCGACAGGCACAAATGCACCTAAATTGGAGAAATGAGTGTTAGAGTAAACAAAGGTATAATTAAATTGTATTATTATTAAAATTATTATTAAATTAAATGAGTTATTATTTATTATTGTTTATTGTTGAATATATTAATATAAATATATATTTATTACTGGTATTTTTACAATAAAAATATAGGTTTTTATTAAATATTATTTTTAAGTAAAAATACCAGTAATAAATACGTTTTCTATTACTGTGTGAGTAAAACAGTGTACTTTGCTGTAGTAAACCTGTCATTTTACCCTAAGGGAATCACAACCAGAGGGTCTGTAGTCCTTACATGAACTTGTAAGCTGTTTATCAGAAAACATACCGAGTCTTTCTTTGTTTTTCCGAAGCCAAGCTTAAGAGTTTAATAATATCTGGTGAGCTTCTCTCCGACTGTGTCAGTCCTGCTATGAAGCACCGTCAGCCACGATTACTCATTTGACAGTGATATCAGTCTTGGTTTGTTAAAGTAGAATGTGCCTCGGGAATCTTCAAATTAAATGTAATTAGCTGAACAGCACATTAATTGTGCAACACTTTTGGAAAGTACTCTGCCAATTATTTTCAGTTTATAGCACTTGCTGCAGAGGTGCTGTAAAGTGCTATATATATAACTAGCAGACAGTTAGATTTATAGGTTAAAGAGCTTTCTAATTTCATCTCAAAATAGGCAGTTCTTGAGACAAAAATGAGGTGGAAATTATGATCTCAGCCACCCCCTATGTGACTTATAGTTAGAATATATCATCCCCTTTGCTGACATAGATGTCAGAAGAGAAGTACACATCATTAAAATGTAATAATCAGAAAAAAGTGTAAAGGGAACGATCAATCAATGATTCATTCAGATTGTTTAAAATTCAGAACACTGGGGCATCATTTATTTAAGACTCATTCTAAACTACTATGACTTTGTTTTAATGGCAGCAGATGTTAAGTTTGGAAAATAAAAAAAGCCCCATTAAAGTATCTATACGGCTTCTGAAATCATATGATGACTTTGTGAGAGAGAAAAAAAAGCTGTGAACGTTCTGCTAAACATAAGAAAGGCTGGTTTGAAACGACTCCAGGGTGAGTAAACGATGAGAGAATGTAAATGTTGTGGTAAATCATTCTTTCAAATAGGAGAGAGAGAAAGATGTACGAATTCTGGCGTGAGACAGAGAGGCGTTTGAGATCATTGAGAAAGACAAGACGCTTTTATCTACACTGACACACTCAAACACACTGCCCCGTTTGTCTCTCATCGCTGCCATAGCAACAGTGTCAAAAACACACTGTCTGTGCAACGGACCACAGAGTCCAGAGAGCGAGACGGATGATTCGAAGGGTTTCTTACACCAACTTCTCACCAAAATGTGCACTAAATGTGATTATTGTTTTAGCACAACAAAGTTTAACCTCACAGGACTCCTCTACCATACTTGCTCTGCTCTTTCTAAAGAATTAACTAAAGCAGTGGTTCTCAAACCTCTCCATGAAGTACCCCCAGCTCTGCTCAATTTGTATGTCTCCCTATATCTGACAAACCCACTTCAGGTCTTGCAGCCTCCACTAATGAGCTGATGTGTTATAGATGAGGGAGACATACAAAATCTGCAGTGCTGGGTGTACTTTGAGAACATCAGAACTCAAGTATTTAACTATAAAAGCAAGTAAAAGAAAGATTATTATAACTAAACTGCAAAAGCAGCCGTTACATTAACATTTAAATCAGCCACATTTACTGCATAACTCATGCATCCACTCACAATGAGGAAATAAATATAAACTGTAATATTATTATGCTTGTGTGCTGTTACCAAGGACATGAATGTCAATGAACGAGATACTAAAGCAGAATTGCAAAATAAAATAATAAATGGTAAATAATAAAATGTACTTTCTAAATCCCACCTAAACCGAACCAATAGCAACCATGTGAGTTTAAGTTGTTTATTTAAGTCTCAAGACTCTCTTTAATGGCTGGTGTTTACTGTCCTAGACTGCAACTCTGTGGCTCTCTCCGATCACCGAAGAACACCGTCACCAGAGTATTGAACTACATTTCCCATAAGCCCCTTACCTAGGTCTAATCACCGGCACAGGTGCATCCACTTCTCCCCTTTATATAAAATTTCTCTTGCACAACTTTTGCACATTGCGAAGTCTTGTTCTGCCCTGGCTAACATTTCCAAGCATTTATTCAACATTGATTGATTCTCTGTTATTTGACCCTGGACTGTTTACTGATTCTCGATTCTTCGTCTGCCGCCTGCCCCGACCTCCGCCTGGTATTGTTTCTGGATATCCTTTGACATTCTTTATGCTGTTGCCTGTCTGACCATTTTACAATAAATATACGTCTCTGACTCTGCATCACAGTAACTCTTAGTTTGGGGAACAATTCTCACTATTAACTAGTTGCTTTTTACCATGCAGATTACTATTGGCTGTTTATTAGTACTTGTAAAGCCATATGTGACTATGGAGCACAAACCAGTCTTAAGTTGCTGGGGTATATTTGTAGCAATAGCCACAACATTTTTTATTTTTCTCTTATGCCAAAACCCATTAGGATATCATGTTCCATGAAGATATTTTGTAAATTTCTTAAAACGTAATTTTTGATCAGTAATATGTATTGCTAAGAACTTCAACTTTAAACTTTAAAGGGGGGGGGGGGGGGTGAAATGCTCGTTTTCACTCAATATCCTGTTAATCTTGAGTACCTATAGAGTAGTACTGCATCCTTCATAACTCCAAAAAGTCTTTATTTTTATTATATTCATAAGAGAAAGATAGTCTGTACTGATTTTTCCCGGAAAAACACGACCGGCTGGAGGTGTGACGTGTGGGCGGAGCTAAAAAATCACCAGCGCCAGTATGCTTTTGCATTGAGAGCGTTTGGAAGCTGTGACATTATCATGAGGACAAAACCATAATCCAAAACAAACCATGGCTAACAGTCAGATTCAGCCGTTTATTTATGATCCAGAATCAGATCCCGAGGCTGAAACTGAACGAGAGCAGCAGCAGCAAGGACTCACTCCGAGCAGGGCTCGAACCCGGGTCTCCGGCATGGGAGGGGACGCACTAACAAGGAGGCAGAGATATTTTAAGCAGTTTTACTCCCTGCCTGCGGTTCCAACACACGATCGTGACCCTTTTTCGTTGGGACTGCATCATCCTTAAGAGATAAACGATACGCAAATCCGTCGTCAAACTGGGCCTTGTGAACAAGCATCTTCGAAATGCAGGGAACAAACAAAAACAATCTGTGATTGACTGGTAATCTGTGCAGGGTTGTCTTGCCCTGGCAACCAAAAACACACTTCTTTTGTGTCATTTCGTGACGCTCTCGCTCTGATCAGTGAAGTCTGTTGTGCTCTCAGTGCTCTGCTATACGGGAGCACGCGCTCTTCCGGCAGAAGTGCCTTAGGACCCATATGAGGAAATTCCGCTACATCTAACGTCACACAGAGCCATACTCGAAAAAAACTTTCCGAAACTTGTGGCAAACCGGAAGGAGTATTTTTGGAACAGAAATACTCCTTCAAACGTACAACTTAATTTTTGAAACTTTGTCCATGTTTAGCATGGGAATCCAACTCTTTAACAGTGTAAAAAACTCAGTATGCATGAAATAGCTTTTCACCCCCACTTTAAAGGTGATTTTCTCAATATTTAGATTTTTTTGCACCCTCAGATTCCAGATATTCAAATCTTGGCCAAATATTGTCCTATCCTAACAAACCGTACATCACTGGAAAGACTATTTATTCAGCTCAGCTTTCATGTGATGTTTAATTCCTAATTTGGAAAAATTTACCCTTATGACATTTTTTGTATATTTTGTGGTCCAGGGTCACATATTATAGTTCCCTTAATCCAGCCCATATCTAAATTTAACAACAGCCTACCATTAATAAGCAGCAATTAGGACTTAAGACAAAAACTGTAGTTAATAGTGAGAACTGCATGGTCCCCAAACTAAAGTGTGACCAAAATACGTCTATATTAACCAGTTAACCTATTATAAAAGCTGGTATAAACGTTTTACAGCCACTAGTGTTCATTTCAGATGTACAGCAAATTGCTGTAAATTGTGTGTATAATATAGCTGTGCATCAGCGTTTTTTTTTTTTTTGTCTATAAATCAATATTCTGGGTTTACCACAGGTTGGATTCAGTCCATAATGTTGAATACTATGAAAATGTATTTTTCCATCTCCTTCAAAAGCAAAATTCAAGGTTACAGCGAAGCTTTCACAGTGGAACTGAATGTGCCAGTTTTTGAAGATTTAAAAGCAGAAATCTGAAGCTTATAATTTTATCAGAACTCTAATATTATTTTGTTTCCGTAAAAACATGTGTTATTCTAGCTGAAAAGCTCTTTATGTTATTATGGTCATTTTAAGGTTACCATGATACAATAATACAAAGTTGTAAAATTGGATATAACTTCACAAAGAAAAGGATAGATTAGCTTTAGGTTTGTATTGCTTTCAGTTGGGAATACTTGTATTGCATTACATGCAAACATGAAATGTGCTTTGTTTAGTGTAGCTCTATCTTTACCCAGCATTGTTAGTGATGGAGGATCTTCCAAAGACGTTGAGATCCAGAGCTATTGTCATCTTGGCAGTCAGACTGTGGCAGCTCCCAGATTCAAAGTGATTGGAGATGGAGATGGCCCAGAATCCCATTGGGCAGAGCAGATACACATTAATTAACTGGGCTGCCCAGTCTAATGCAGTCGGTCGCACAGCCCCTGCCAATCTGGCTCATTCCTGCTTCATTCGATTCCAAAAATAAATCCCTCCTCTTGTTCCCATCAAAATAAGCCATTTTGCATTGATGAGTGTAGCTGATCGTGCGCTGTGTGAACACAGGTTGTTCTCAGTGGGTTTATTCCTTTTCATACTTGTTGGTGAGCCATTTGACCAGAAGTAGTTTACAGTATGTCACACTGAAGGTCAAATTCCCTTCCAGCTCTTCTGTTCCAATGCGTGATCATTCCCAACATCCAAACTCTACCAACATGTCACAAGTCACTCCAAACCTGAATGATTTTCCTTTTTCAGAAGAATATAAAAGATGAATATCCTGCCTTTTGATTTTTATTTAATGAAAGTTATTTTCTTTGAGTTTGTGCTCAGCCCTGGCAGTTTTTAGAGACTGTCTATAACTGGACACACTGTTTTTAACTTCCAAGTTAGTTTTTCTCCATTTGTGCTCAATCCGAGTTTCTTTCTTGAGAGTATGAGAATTACTGTTGTACCATATTGCAATATGTCTTTCTCTAACCTTTTTAAATTTGATGGGGGCAACAGTTTCTAATGTATTAGAGAACATATATTCTCCTATATTGCTAGCCTATATTGCTAGTCAATTCATGTAGTTCGTGTGTATTTATGGATTCACAGAGCAGTTGAGATAAATCAGGCAGGTTATTAATGAATCTATCTTTGTTGGTTGGAACAATAGTTCTACATGGACGATAATGTGGAACCATATAGTTACGCAGCATGCACGATACAAGGTAGTGGTCCATAACTTCATCACTTTTAGGTACAATACCCATATCAGTGAGATCAATTCAATGTTATATAATTAAATCTAGCGTATGATTAAAACAATAATCATGTTCATTATGTCAGCATGGACATGAATGTAATGAGCGATGACCACAGCAGTGAGCAAATTGCAATTTCACAGTTACAAATAACTGCCTCACATTATAAAATGCTTTGTTTTGCAATAAATGGATAAATATTAAATAATAATAAATTAAAACAAAAACTAAAACAGCAAAAAAAGTGAATAATGAACAAAAAAAGATGTTTGCTAAACTCAATTTAAATGACCTATAGCAATTCTTACAAATATATATATATATATATATATATATATATAATAATAATTATTATATATATATATATATATATATATATATATATATATATATATATATATATATATATATATTTTACATTCTTTAAATAGCTTATTGCTGGAAACTGTTGGAAATCATGTTGGAATCTGCATTCGAATACTGTAATATATAAATGTGCAATTTATAAATGTTTATACGAATAAACATTGTAGTTCAATATATAAATGTTCAGCTTTTTACAGTACAACAAGTTTTTTCAGTGCACCGAGCTTTTGTTTGGTTCTCGTGTACAGTTATGATACTTTTTGGGTACTTAGTGTAATTTTGGACCTGACTGCCCCAGTCTTCATTCAGTTTCATAATGTGAGAAAGAAAGGCGATATATTCTTCAGAAATTTTTAAATTCCACAGAAGAGAGTCAGTCATATGGGTTTAGAATAACATGAGAGTAAATGATGACAGATCTATGATTATTTTGGTGGTCTGTCTGATGCACCTCGAGTTGCTTTTATGCTCAGACACATCTTGACATTGGCAGATTGCAGCATGTCTCAAGTACCTGCTCAAACAGTAAATGTTCTCTTTTGTCCTGGAGTTTCAGATTGTGTTCAGTGTTTCTGTCCAGAAATGTGCCTCACTGGCAGACGGTGATGGAGAGAGAGAGGCCAATCGACGGAGAGCATTGTGCCAGGCTGCACTGGCTACCATGGGAATGTCTGTCTGAGAGAGGACATTGTAAATATGAGAGGCCTTTAGAAAGATGAGAAGCATCGTTTTGCATTGAGATGAAAGCGCTGCTTTAGACAAGAAGGAAACACAAAGCCACGATTTGGCATTGGATTGTACTGACCTGGAAAAGATTTGATACATGTGTTAATTTTGGAAAAAACTGCCAGGATACAATGAATCATGTAGTCAGCTTATATTTGAGTGGATGTTATTCCATAACGTTTTGTTTCACATTGGTGTCATACTGGATGTTTTGATACTTTTATATTCATGCTTCATTTTTCATATGTATGTGATTTTTCGAAAGGAATAGTAGTGTCATTAATGTTAAACAGTCTATAAATATTTATAGTAATGCTTTATGTAAATGTATGCATCTTGACAATTTAATTATAGAATATAGAGTGGAAAAACAACCGACAAATCAAATAACAGAACACCAGTAATAGAGAGAGATGTCTGAATAGCACTGTTTGATTGTATGAATAATTAACACTACACTTCACCAGTTTAGGGTTGCTGAGATTTTTTTAATGGTTGAAAAAAAAAAAAAAAAAAAACATTTTCTAACCAAGGCTGTAATTGGTTAAATATAATAAAACAGTAATATTGTGAAATATTTTTTTCTGTTTTAATATATTTTAAAATGTAATTAGTTCCTTTGATCAAAAGTGAATTTTCAGCATCATTACTTCAGTTTTCAGTGTCACAAGATCCTTCAAAAATCATTGTAATATGCTGATTATTATCATGTATTTGTGGAATCATGAATTCAAATCACTTTTTTTTCAATAGTTTTTGATGAATAGAAAGTTGAAAAACACAGCAGTTTGAAACAGAAATATATTGTAACATTAAAAAAAAGTATCTTTTTTATGTCACTTTTGATCAATTTAATAAATCTTTGCAGAACAAAAAGTATTAATTTCTTCAGAAATAATGGTAGGTTATATTTTTAATTGAAGACACATCATAACAGCCATAACTATGAATCCAGACTGAATGATTCACTCAATTCACCATGCACAATGAATAACATATGTAAAAAAAATTCTTGTCTAATTTATGCAATTATAACATCATAACTCCATGAGTTACAATAATCACATAATAAAAGACACTGAATTCAAATAGCATTGTTTGAGGAATGACTTCTGCCTCGATTGCAAGAACATGTACAGTAAACAAACATCTATTTTAAATAAAAGCATTTACTTCCTGTGCCGAAATCATATCACAGTGTTAATTGCTCCAGGAAAATAGTGCTAGTTTTCTGAATTTGTACGTTTATATATTTATATATTTCTGTGCAGGTGTTGTTTGTTGCACAAAAAATGGAAATCTTGCCCCAAAGCAACAAAAAGCCGTTTTTGATCTCCCGAATCATCATTTATGAACATCATCTATTACAGAGGCTACATACTGTGTTCGACTTCAGTTTACATGGTGTAAAACAACTAGTGCTGCAAAACACAGAAAGCACAACATGAACTCTGCTAAAAGTGAATAGAGCTGAAGGATCGCTCTTGGTTTGTAAAATCATCGTTACATCTCCTGCGGTCTGAGATGAGAGCTCAAAGCTGCCGTTAAACACTAACAGCAACCCCAATTATCCTCCAGCCGGACCTTCATCGCCGGGCTGTTGCCATGTTTCATTTTCCTCTTCCCAGCATTGTTTCTATTACAGCTCTGGGCAGCAAGGTCCAGATATTGATGGTGGATTATAAAGACGGTGGCACTCAATTAATTTCTTGAAATGCCACGGTTTCCTCTGCCAGTCACTGATTGAGTCCAGTGTCTGCTTCAGTGGATTCTGATTGGTCAGCGGTGGTGCTGCAACAGGAACTTGTCTAGAGAGATGAAGAGTGTTTAGAAGAAAATAACAGCTTACTAAACAACACACATAATGCACTGTACTATATACTATCTGCTCTGTTAATATAGCAAGCAGTGCAAGTGTGAGTGGCATCCAATTATCATCTTGTTTTGCATTTTCAATTTGGTTTTGTGACAAAATGCTTTTGGCAGTCTAAAAAAAAAAGAAAAAAAGAAAACCTGAATCAAGAAACAAAAATACCTAATTCAATCATTCCCAGTTCATTCACAATGCTGGAAATGAAAGGTCAAGCCATGCATTTTTTTTTTTAGGAGGAAGACAATATTTCATGCTTTGTGTTGTTATATACACATTTTTCTTGAATGTAGTCAGTGTGTTCTGTGCATATGGAAACTTTGTATACTGTACAGTATATATGATAAATTAGTTATACTTCATTTTAGGGACCAGTTAATTAGTTGCTTATCAGCATGCATATTTCTAGCATATTGGCTGTTTATTAGTAACAACGCTCATATTAATGCCTCATTGACCATATTTTAAATCCCTTAATCCAGCCCCATACCTGAAGTTATAACTAACTATTATTAAGCAGTAAATACAGAATCTATTGATGCAATAGTCATAGTTGATAATAATAAAAAAAAGAAACTAAAGTTAAATGCATAGGAGTTATTTAAAGGGTCAAAATCTTTATAACAAAAGTAGATGACATCAGATACTATACTATTACTTACATTGAATCTAAACAATGCAATTGTAATTGAAATTGTGTACATGTTTTTATATTGTACTAATATAAACTTTTCAGGAAAATGAATGAGTGAATGAATGAATGAATGAATGAACTGTCTTTAACATGCATTTAAAATGTTTCCTGAGCAGAAAATCAGCATATTAAAATGATTTCTGAAGGATCATGTGACACTGAAGACTGGAGGAATGATGCTGAAAATTCTGTTTTGATCACAATAATAAATTACAAATTAAAATATATTAACATAGAAACCAGTTATTTTAAACTGTAATAATATTTCACAATTTTACAGTTTTTACTGTATTATTGCTCAAATAAATGCAGCCTTGGTGATAAAAAAAGACTTCTTTCAAAAAGCTGTATTTATTAATAAATAAATAAATATTTGTTGGACATTTGTGTCATGTTGATGTCATATTGACCATCAAATATGTATTATTCTGACAAATATAATAGTATCTGCTTCATTGTAAATAAAATGAAAAATAAAAAACCAGGAGAAGTGTGGTGAGCAGATAACAAGTGTTTGTTTTTCTGGAGGAAGTTTAAGCTTCTGCTCTGAATGCGTATTAGATGCCGATAAAGCTGGGAATTTGTTTTTTGCTGTCCTCACTTTTCATAAGCGTTAATGCGGAGTCATTTTTTGGCCTAGTGCACTCAATTATTCAATTTGTATGTCTTACTGAGGAGAATATTCATGGTTATTCTGGAATGGCTCTCATTTAGAAATGATCAGTTAGTCATGCTAGCGTTGCTTCCCTGGAGCTCTGGGTCTAATGATCACTGCACACATTCTCATGGGCAACATCATCCATTAAACACCCAATCGTGCTGCGCTTGTGATGTTGCAACTGTAATGCCATGATTGTCCATTTAAAGACATCTGAGTCTAAAGTCAATCAGTCTCTCAGTGTCTTTTTCTTTCAGACTTTATTTTTTCTTTTTTATTAATTCATGAAGATGTTGTTGTTGATTTTTTTGTGCTTGACTTTTTTGCCTTACCTTGTTTTTTGTTGTTGTTTTTTTACAATGTGTTTAAAAGCAGAAGCAGAAATTATCCTTTAGTGAGCACACATGAATTTAAAAGTTATTCAGATTATTCATAGCTCATAAACAGAGAAACTGTAAAAACACGTTTAATTGTTCTGAAGATATTACATTGTTAAGTCATATTCATTTATTGGCTATACATTTTCATTCTGCCTGCAAAATAATGATTCATTAGGACTATTATTTTACTGTGTAATGTCATTGTGTTGCTGGTTTGTGTTTATTTTTAACAACACATTAACTAGCATCCCTGTTGTTTCCTCGTCGTTTCCTCTACTGTCACCGAAAAAGAGAATAGTACAAGTATGTTTAAAAATACTGTGCACTTGCATGAGGTGAATAGCTTGTATTACTTTTTCTGAAAATCATATACTAGACAATAGACTATGTAGTTTAGCGTGTAAGTGCATAGTTTGTAGGCCTACTATGTCATTTGGAAAACAAATATTGTGTATTGTGTGTGATTTTTTGTAATGGAGGGAAATCATGCAGTAACCTGGTTGCACGCTAAATATGCTTTAGTAATGGTACACTGTGTTCGTGGGAATTGGCAGTAATTTATCAGGCAATAAAGTGAAGTTCTACCCAACTCTGCTCTTCCCTTTCCAGTGAAGCAGGGCAGATTGTGACCTGTCTCTCTGGCTCTGCTCTGCTGTTTGGAGGCAGCACTCCGATGATGAAGTGAGAGGATATCACAGCAAAGCCTTTTGATGTCTCTTTCATTAAGATCACTTTCCTGTATAGTTGTACATTCCCAAAGATTCTGCACAAAACACCATACAAAACCCATTTTATTTCTGTAATCTGACATCATAAACATAAACATTACTTTCATAGTAAAACCGAATAGTCAATTAGAAAACTTTAGGAGAATAATATATTGGAATTATGCCCACCAACTTCTGGTTAGTTTGGGGATAATTGACACATTTATGAAAGCAAAAACCACATATTAATCATAATGGAAGATTATATTTGATCCAGGGACAGTACAAAAAATACTAAACATTTTGGTTGTCTTTTGACTTTCAGAAAGGATCTGAGAATCTGTCCCTGACACCGGCGGCGCCAGGGGGGGTCTTGGGGGGTCTCAAGACCCTGCCAAAAAATGCCTTGACCCCCCATTTGACCCCCCAGCCTCTTCCTGATTAAAAAATATATATATTCGGGAAAATGATCCAAAAATGTTTCTCTTCAAACTACGCAGAACAATAATAAATAATTATTTCGATATTTATTCATACACTGAACCGAGAACCGTTTCTGTCGGACGCGTCCGATTCGAGAACCGATGAGCTGATGATAACTGCGCATGCGTGATTCAGCGTGAAGCAGACTCACACAGAGCGCATCTGAACCGAACTGATTCTTTTGGTGATTGATTCTGAACTGATTCTGTGCTAATTACCGTTCACCTGACTACGACCTCATCCAACTGGGAAGATTCCTCATGCTGCACGCGCATTTTTTAATTGCTAGAGGATATTTTCAACATCGTGGCAGCTGGTAAGTGGTGTTTCATTCTCAGCGAAGTGATTTTGATGTTTATTTACTTATTATTATTTTACAAGAACGATGTGATGTGAGAAGAACATGCAGATACGTTGTTTATATTGCTGTGTGTAGCCTGTAGTGTAGAGTAACGCTAGCGTGCTGTTTGAGGGAGAAAAGTTTCACAGGCATCGAGGGGTCTGGTCTTTTTTATGTTATTTGAATAAACTTTTATTATATTACAGTACTTATTTATTTTTAACACGTAAAAATAATTATCACAACACTGGTAAGGCTTATTCAGATTTTCTCATTCTCTGAATTATCATTATAAAAATAAAAACAATTCGGAAATAAATTAAAATATAATAATATTTTAAATGTGATGCAAATATTTTTTCTACAATAGCAACAGTGTTTACAACAGCAAGACCACTTTAGCCTGTAAACTCAATAATATCTATCTGGAAATAAATGTAAAAATATCAATGTCAATAAAAATGCATAATATACCTGACATGAAAGTGCAGTGTGAAGGATATGAATAACAAATGTAGCCTGTCATTTGTTTACATTGCAAAGGTGTTTTTGTTGTTTAGTAGCAGTAATATGCAGTTATTAGCCATGTCCACTGTATTTTTTGTTGGTTTTCACGAGACCCCCCTTGAAAAGACCAGGACCCCCCATTGCCCCCCCAATCAAAATTGTCTGGAGCCGCCACTGGTCCCTGATAATGTGGAGGAAGAGTTGCGGGCACGTTTAAGATGACGTTGCCTGTGTGTTTTAGAGATATATTAGGTTTAATTATTCTTGCATTCATACTCCAAACATCATGTCACTCGATGGACCATATTTGCGTCTTATAAATAGCCATTTATGGACTACTACAGCTTCTACCTGCTCACTCAGATATTACTTTTATAAATGTATGGAGCGTGCAAGAGGGAAAAAATGTAAAGCCTGTTTCACACTGCAAGTTTAAAACGCAAGTTTGTGCAGCGACAGACTACATGCAGTATCACACCTGCATAGTGCTGCACAATGACTGAGTCTGCAGTGTGACAAACATGATGTTTGGAGGGGAAAATCCTGTAAGCCACAGTGTCTTTGGTGAGCTCGTCTTTCTTTCGGTAAAATTAAAATAATCCTTCTATGGTAAATTCCAACCAAAATTTTAAGCAAAGCTTTTATCTTGCAGTTCCTTTTAAGTTGGTTGCAAATTATATATATATATATATATATATATATATTAATTTCTGTTTGTCTTTTTGCAAGCAATATGCAGCTCTAGTGTGTTCAGTCACATGACATTTACATTATTCATAGTCCTATTGTATTTATAGTTTAATATGTAGAGTTAACAATCTCGTTACTAACCCAGGGTAAAGTATGATTTGTAATAATATTCCCTTCAGCAGCTCAGGTTGAAGTGCATTACAGCGGGTGAATGATGGAGCGGGTTAGTTCAGAGTGAACGTGATTGGTGTGTTATCGTGTGTGTTTGTCTGTGTAGGAATGGAGAGGTTTAACCTGTTAACTGTCACCCCGTCCTGAATGTCGGATGCATACGTTGAGTATACTATATTACAATCAAATCTAATCTAATCTTGACAAACTATATACCGTTGGAAAGACTCCCAAATATATATTTTACCAATATTTTTTGTTAAAAATTATGCAGGAAAAGTAATAGATTAATTTATGACAAGAGTGCACCCTCAGAAATATACATTACAAAAGGAGTTTTGATCCTCATTGCCCTTTTCTCTATCACATTTTAGAAATCATCAGAAGTTATCACTTGAAAACATAAAATCTCAAAATTCATCCTTTAAAACCCATTTTAAAATCAGACATTGTATTCAAATACATCAAAATCATGTTACAAATTGTTTTCAGTCATGAATTATAAAAATGAAGGTTTGTATCATGCACATTCAAGTCTATCTTCAAAAACGTGAGTGACAGTTAAGGGGTTAAAGGCAACAGGGATCAAAGCTCTGAATCAAAGTGGGTTTGCTCACGATAAGAAATTAAAGTATGCAGAAATTAATTATGGGAATTGTTTCAGTAATACATGCAAATGCACCTTGATCCGCCCACCATCAGTTAAAGCTTTCACTGCTTCTGACTCCTTTTCTTTTCTTTTCTTTGAGATTTTGAAGAAAATAATCAACTTGTTGATTTCTTGATTGAAAATTGTATAATTGATACTTTAGGATTTAGAACTTAACATAATATTGAATCAGTGTTTTTAAAAGTTACAAATGATATTTTGTGAAGCACGACTCGAAGCTGTTAGATTTGAGCCAGCCTTCGATACGATAGACCATGTTGTTTTCATAGAAAACCTTAGAGACTATGTAGGGATAAACAGTGTTGCCCTTCAGTGGTTTTCTTCTTATTTATAGGACAGGACATGTGCTGTAAACATCAGAAACTGTTTCTGAACCTGCAATTATCTCTTGGGGTGTTCCACAGGGATCAATTCTTGGTCCAACCTTGTTTTCTTAATTCATTCACATTAAATTTAGATTTAGACAGCTTCATTTATTATAGGTTTTTGAGAGTGCAAAAAAACTGAATTGAAGTCATTGACCACTTAAGTGATGAGGAATATTATTTGCTTTCTTTGTATATTGTTTATTCCCAGATTGAAAGACCATTTTGTTGTCTTGCTACTATGAACTATTTTAAATGTTGATTTTGTAATGTGTAAAAAAAAAAAAACAATAAACAAATTAAATTCAGTCCTCAACTTTTGTTTTTGTAGCCAGAAAAAGTATGCTGTTTCCCCATACACAAAAATAATTTTATTTGTATTCTGACAACATACAACATAGGCAATTATACAAATTGTATTTATTTACAAAGGTCAAAAATGTCCCAGGAAATCAATTCCAGAGTAAGGGCGGATATCTGCCCTTAATAGAAAAGTTTGTTTCTGATCCTGTTCTGAAGTGAATTGAATATAAGTCATTAATCAGAGTTGATATTCTCCTCAGCTTTTAAATCACATTGGCTTTCACGTTAAGTTTCAAAAATTATCTGCTGAAACTTTGCACTAGGTTTGACATAAATGACTGGATCTGCTGTTCCCAAATTCGGTGCATGATGTCAAATATGTGAAACTGAAATTGAAATGTGAGAGATACCACTGGGAGAATATTAGTGATTGAGTTATAACTTAAATTTGGCTCTGTTCTTCACATAAAACTATTATATAACTTCAGAAGACTTGTAATATAGTGCACAGAATATATAATGTAAGCTACCTTTATGTGTTTTTTGTTCTTTTTGGACCTTGAAAACTGTGGTGATATTGAAATGAGCTGTGTGAGGATTCTTCAATTCTGCATCTCTTTTAACCAGTTATAAATCTGCATGTCCTGCACGTATCAGACAGGATGTTTAACCTTTGTAAAATGTTCAGGATCATGCGGCCACCCATGATGTAAAATCCTGGATCTGTAAGCCTGTTAGATTAACTCTGAGCATTAGGCATAGTTATGTGTTACATCAATATCTAAATGTCAAGGAGGAGACTCTGCCGATCCTTACACAAGCAGATCTCAGTACAGATGCTCTGGAGAGCCAGTGTTTGTCAAAGCAGCTGTTAATTATCCGCAGAACAATACGCATTTGATATCTTCTGATGCTTAGTCAACCCTGATAATGTCACATGGCTTATTTGTTGACCCAGCATCAGTTGAATTTAAAACGCTGGGTTTCACTTCAGGAATGAAGACTTTGTAGCCATAGAAACAGACATGTCACATGATTGCATTTCCTGTGCTGTCAGTAAGGATCGTGTAGCTAGAGAAAACTTCTCCACTGACAGCTGCTCATGAGCCCTGCAGAAAAACAATCCACATTCAACTTCAGTCACTGGCATCCATCCTGATGATTCATGAGTTTTATTATTCCTGCAATTGATAATTATGAATGAATGCTTCAGTATAGCAACACTTCCCTCTTAACTGAAGAAATAAAATAGATATGCATGAATATAGCATTGAATATTTAGACTAAGCGTGCAGATTGATTATTGAATTATTGAAGTGATTTCGAGTTTACCTCCTAGATGATAATCATTCTAAGTAGTTTAACCCTTCTGAAAATCTAGTTATATAAAGGTGCATCTCAAAAAATTTTAATATCATAGAAAAGTTATATATTTTGTAATTGAATCCAAAAAAGCAAACTTTCTTATATTCTAGATTCTTTGCACACACCCTGAAATATTTCAAGAGTTTTTTGTTTTAATTCTGATGGTTATGACTTACAGCTTAAGAAAAAAAAAAAAAAATCTGTATCTCAAATTTTTTAAATATTTTTTCAAAGATCAATCAAAAAAAGATTTACAAAACAGATGTTCAAGATCTCCAAAGCAGGTTTAATTATGCACTCAATACTTGGTTGGAGCTCCTTTTGCACAAATGACTGCTTCAATTCGGCGTGGGGTGGAGGTGATCAGTCTGTGGCTCTGCTGAAGTTATTGAAGCTCAGGTGTCTTTGATAGCGGTCTTCAGCTCCTCTGTATTGTTCATCAGATGTTACTTATCTTCCTCTTCACAATACCCCATACAGTCCCTGTGAGGTTCAGGTGAGTTGGCTGGCCAATAAAGCACAGTAATATCATGGTCAGCAAACCACTTGGAAGTAGTTTTGGCACTGTGGGCAGATGCTTAAGTCCTGCTGCAAAATGAAATCAGCATCTCCATAAAGCTTGTCAGTAGTTGGAAGCATAAAGTGCTCCAAAATCCCCTCGTAGATGGCTGCAGTGACTTTGGATTTGATAAACAAAAAGCATCACTGACTTCAGAAACTTCACACTGGACTTTGGACTCTCCAGTCTTCCTCCAGAATCCAGACCTTGACTTCCAAATTAAATGCTAAATTTACTTTCATCTGAAAAGAGGCCTTTGGACCACTGAGCAAAAGTCCAGTTCTTTATCTCCTTACCCCAGGTGAAATGCTTCTGACGTTTTTACTGGTTCAGGAGTGGTTTGGTTCTAGGAATGTGACAGCTGTAGCCATTTTCCTGAAAATGTCTGAGTGTTGTGACTTTGATGCGCTGATTCCAGCTTTAGTCCACTTCTTGTGAAGCTCTCGCAAGTTCTAGAGGTGTGCATCAGTTTGCTCATTTGTAAATTTTGCATGTGCAATACAACAGTGAAATCAGAAATATAACATTTTGTCATGACACAGGAGTACTTCATGGAAAGCCCACTTCAAGTGCAAGCATTGTTGTAATTTTTATGCTTAAAAGTCTTATTAGACGTATTTAGTCAAAATAGGGAATGCAAGACAAAAAATAATAATGCATGGTCTCTGTGGGCTTCTGCACTGACTTTATTTCGGTCTGTGCGGGGTCAAAAACAGAGCTAATGCAGTCATATGGACAGTCCTGAGGTCATATCTCTCTCTGAACATACTTTGCATATTTTCTATTTGAATGAGCAAAGCAGAAAATAATTTTTTCCATTCTGCTGAAGCCTGATTTGTTCACATATGTGTAGATGCACAAACGCTTCAGCCCACCAAAAGAGGGGGAGCCGACCGCTATATGTCATTCTGTAGCGCCATTCATCAGATCATTCAACTGAAGCGACGATCATCGATTCATGAAGCTTGTAGTGCTGCAAGAGACATAAAGCTGGATCTCAAGGAACAGAGGTTAAGTTAAGTAACTGAAGCGATGCCCTTCAAACGTTTACTCTCTTTATGTATGGGAACGAATCCTATCATGCTGCACTACGAGCAACAATCACATGCTGCTCTGTGAGCCCAGTGTAAGAGTACTAATAAGGGGCCCTAAAGGACATTATCTTGCCCTAAGCTTAGCTGAGGGCATAAGAAACCACTACCCACATGAGAGGTTAGACAGCTAGAATCCGCGTCTGCAGCCGGCAGTCAGTCAGTTGCCGCACGAATCTCACTGATAGTTTTGCCGCTGGACTAAGCCCATGAGGAGGCCATTCCCTTTGTGGAGTGGGCTCTCACACCAATAGGGCATTCCAGTCTTTCTTATACCCACAATGGCAATCTTTCAAGTATTTCAAGCCATACTTTTTCCGTAGCATGGATGAGTCTGGCCAAGAACAGGCCTGGGCACTGGTGGGAGGATTACTGGCGGGTCTCTGGCAGGAACCATTTATCCAGTAATTTATGGGCGTGCTTGTCTGGAGCTGACCACTTGAGGCCCAAATCCTCCACAGCCTTTGCAAGGACGTGGATTAGCTTGGCGTCTGGCTTCGGCTTCGGCACCTGAGGTAGAGGGGCTGCTTCAGACTCCTCACTGGAATCACCCCATTCCTCCATTTCTGACACAGAGTCATAGGCTGTGAAGTCGTCAATGATGATGTCCTTCTCGAACGTGTGAATGAGACCATTCTGCTCGCAGCTGAAAAGGGGTGCTGGTCCTCATTTGTGAAGCCCACCGGTGTAAGAGGACGGGGGGAAGGCGGGGCATGCAGGAGCTGAGTCGATGTGACACTTCCCGGGCCCCCAGGAAAGTATCTGCTGCCCCACTGTTTTTTCCTCATAGGGGAGAAGAAAGACCTGAGGGCCTGCTGGGGTGATCGCCTTGATGGAACAAGGCGAGCCACAAGCATAGATGAGAAAGGATCATGCTCTCACAGAAAGAACATGAGTCATCAGTGAGCACAGCTTCTGAGTGGGCATGGCCGAGGCCGGCAGCGCATGCAAGAGCCCCTTGCACAAACCACACTCGCGCCGCGACATTTGCAGCAACGGCCTATAATTTGCTCATAGAAATTGCCAATTCTGGATACCAACAGTAATGCTTACATTCGCTGGAGCTTCTTCATTGCTGAAGGAGAATAATCTGATGAATGGCGCTATGGGCCGACTTATATAGCTGTCAGCCCTGCCCCTTTTGTTGGGCTGAAGCATCATTGGTTTGTACAGCTACACAAACGTGAACAAATCAGGCTTTGGCAGAATGGGAAAAAAAGAGTTTTCCCATACATTCCGAGAGTGAACGTTTGAAGGGGGAACTGTAACAATTAAACTTCCTAATCATCGGGAAGAAGGAGGCGGGAACCGGCGGACAATCAAATGAGACTTTAATAATTCAAAATAAACACAAAACAGCGCATCAGCCCCTCACGGATGACTGATGTGCACAAAATAAAAACCAAAACATAAATAAAGCGTTTTATATCCTTCCATCTCCTACGTGGGACTCGAGACCGGTGGGTCGAGCAGGTGTTGCTCATCTCCAATCACTCCACCGGCCTCGTCCGTTCTCACGACTCTCAGCCCCCTGCCCCACTCGTCATAGGAACTATTTTGATCAACTAAAAATTTGCCAAGTGGTAATCAGTCTTACTTTTCAGATTCAAATTAGTCAAATCAATCTTAGAAAGTTATGACCAGTCTTTTTTTTTTTTTTTGAGACCAGTCTAAGCAGTTTATGCAACCAGCAACGGGTTCAGTTATACTTCTGAATATATATTTCTGAACTTTTCTATGAGGAAAAACTGACGGCCTTCGCATTTCTGAGTTTGTGTCAACTTGAACCACTGGGAGAAACACAAAGCTACTCACTTTAAAGAGTGAAGAAGAGAAAAAGAGAGATAATTAATTAATGTCTTCCTCATTAAAGTTCAAATGTCTTATAACGAAATCACAGCAAACAAACAAAAACTGAATGAATCCACATAATATAAGTAATCTGTGAGCATTTTGCCATACAAATGCCTTCAAACCGGGCCGTTTAATATGAGGGGCTTCCCTCAGAGACCTCGCGGCCTTGCTCAATAAAGGAACAAGAATCCTTCCTCCTCCTCCTGACTGTGCGGTTATGAGATAACTAACTCCGCAAACAGCCACAGCGGTTTAGCTGCAGGTCAGGGAGAAGCCGTCATTCATTTTTGGCAGGATGTTAAAAGCCTCTCTTTCTGATCTCTGCTGCTAAATGGCCTTTGAATGTTTGCTGAGCGGAGCCTCGTGGGAGCCTGGGGATTCTGGTTGGTAATCCTTCGATTTTGGACTGGTGTAGCAGCCAATCGGATTTGGAGCATATTGTTTTGTTTAATGATGGGTGACGTGTCCGTCTAAGCCAGGAGGTCAGACGTGCAGGTGGCTGAACGAAGACAATAAGCCACACTCTCATCCTCGGCTAAGACCTGCCGTGTCTCTCCGCTCTCATTGGCATTCAGGGAAAACCTTTGTCCACAGGGCGGCTCGCTAACAGACAGCTTAGCCCATGTCAACAAATCCCAGTCCACCCGGGCCAAAAGAGCAGCATGTTGATCTGTGTAAGGCGCTAAAGCTGGACATGTTGTGCTATTGTTTTGACCGGAAGAGGCAAAGAGGATAAGATACGTATGATAAGAGAATAGGATCAAACCACAGCGACTCTCCAAGAAACCGCTGACCTTTTTAGTCTTTCATTGAGCAAAGACAGCAGATCGAGCCACATGCTTGTACTGTGAATTTGTGCTCCAGTTGGGCTGTCATTTAATTAGAACTGAATTAGCTGTTGATTCATTCATCAAATTAATTGCATATCAATATGTGAAAATTTAAATAATTCAAAGACATTATACTGCTGGCTGAATAAAGCAATTGCTGAAAAAAGTCATTAGTTATTAAGTGACGAAAAAATTTTGGCTTTGGAAAAAATGGTAAAAGAATTCCAATTTAACTGAATCAAATAATATATTTGTGTGGTCACTATTTATGTCTTTATTCTAAAAATTAAATAAATAGTAAGGAAATGAACACAATTACTAAATATAATAATTATTTAATGTAATCTTGAATAAATTAACTAAATAATTTTAATTATGTATAAATATAAATAAAACTATTAAATAGTAAATATGTAAAACTATTGAATTTTTCTGTTTTCCCTAGTAATTGAATCCAATAAACCTGTTGCCTTATTACCTAGAGAAAAATATGAACATACTTAAAACAATTTTTTTGTGTTCTGTGTTCCCTGAAACTTAATCCCCAAAAATCTGTTGGTCAATACTGAAACCCAGCATGCATTCTTTCTTGATGTTTGTCTGTGCCTAGTAATAAGAGTTTGGTTATTATGTGGAAATGTTAATAAATCAGCTGGATTTTATGGCTCTGTTCTTGATTATAATTGGTTATATTTATTTAGTGTCATTATACAAAATTAAAACATATATAATGTTATTGTGTGGTATAATGAAGCTAAACTGTATAATTGACCCGATAAATTATTTTATTCATAGATGTCAGTGTTATGTTCTCACACTATATAATCATTTCAGCTCCAAAACATTTTTCATTAACATTTTGAAAGATTGATTGATTTATTTATTTGTTAAGTAGCCTTGTAGTAAATGTGGAAGCATGCACAGTCAGACGGTCATTATGGCGAAACAAACAGCAGGTTTATTGTGTGTTAATTAGCAGCTGACTGCAAATGTTTCCTTATTACGGCCTCCCATGAACTGGAAATGACTTAAACGTGATTCTGGCCTTGATTCCTGATCATTTTTACCTGTTAATGATGCTGTGTGTGTTTTGTGGGGCTCGAGTGTGCATGTTAGCAGATCTGCTTTAAACTCAGCTCTTTTCAGACTTCACCAATCAAACGTGTCTCCTCCATTACCACACGCTTCAAACCTCTCTGATCCCAGATGTAAACAGACTGCATGATACGACAACCTTAAAGAAAAAAAAGAAAAAAAGTCTTAACACATGATGCTGTTAATGTCTTTCACATGTTTAAAACTTAAATATCAATCAAGTGGCATAACTGATGGGAATTTGGTTCTCAAAACTTTGCACACAAACTGAAATATTTCAAGAGTTTTTTTGTTTTGATTCTGATGGTTATAACTTAAAGATTCTGTATCTCAAAATAATTAGAATAATTTCTCAAGGATCAATAAAACATTTTTACAAAACAGAAATGTTCTCCAAAGCAGGTTTAATTATGCACTCAATACTTGGTTGGGGCTCTTTTTGCACAAATGACCGCTTCAATTCGGCGTGGGTTGGAGGTGATCAGCCTGTGGCTCTGCTGAAGTTATTGAAGCTCAGGTGTCTTAGATAGCGGTCTTCAGCTCCTCTGTATTGTTCATCAGATGTTACTTATATTTCTCTTCACAATACCCCACAATACCCTGTGAGGTTCAGGTGAGTTGGCTGGCCAATCAAGTAATATAATGGTCAACAAACCACTTGGAAGTAGTTTTGACACTGTGGGCAGATGAAAAATGGAATCAGCATCTCCATAAAGCTTGTCAACAGATGGAAGCATAAAGTGCTCCAAACTCTCCTGGTAGACGGCTGCATTGACTTTGGAGTTGATTAAACACAATGAACCAACACCAACAGACATCACGGCACCCAAATCATCACTGACTTCTGAAACTTTGGATTCTGTGCCTCTCCAGTCTTCCTCCAGACTCCAGACCTTGACTTCAAAATGAAATGCTAAATTCACTTTCATCTGAAAAGATGCCTCTGGACCACTGATCAACAGTCCAGTTCTTTTTCTCCTTACCCCAGATGCTTCTGATGTTTTTTTCTGATTCAGGAGTGGATTGGTTCTATGACTGTGACAGCTGTAGCTCTTTTCCTGAAGATATTGGAGTGTGGTGACTCTTGATGCACTGACTCCAGCTTCAGTCCGCTCCTCGTGAAGCTCTCACAAGTTCTTGAATCAGCTTTTCCTGAAAATCTTCCCAAGGCTGTGGTCATCCCTGTTGCTTGTGCATCTTTTCCTACCACACTTTTTCCTTCCAGTCAACATACTATTAATATATTTTGATACAGCACTCTGTGAACAGCCAGCCCTTTCAGCAATGACCTTCTGAGACTTCCTCTTCTTGTGAAGGGTGTTGATGATCGTCTTCTGGACAACTGTCAAGTAAGTAGTCTTTCCCATAATTGTGGTTGCATGTTCTAAACTAGCCCAAGAGGCACCCAGTATTTATACTCAAAATTACTCAAACTAATCAATCTCAAAATAGAACATTCTAATTTTTTAGATAATAATTTTTAGTATTTTCCTAAGCTGTAAGTCGTAATCATCAGAATTAAAGAAATAGAAAACTCTTGAAATATTTTAGTTTGTGCAATGAATCTAGAATAAGAAAGATTGCTTGGTTTAATTAAATTACAAGAAGAATTTCTTTTTTTCCATGATATTCAATTTTTTTTGAGATGCACCAGTATACTGCTGTCTTATCTTGACTACACCTTCAGCTTCTGCACTTTCTGAGATCTTTCAGTGCTGTCGTGCTTCAAAAACATGTTACATTTTTTGTTTGATAATTAAGTAGGAATTGCTTAGTTATTACGTATATCTGGTACTGTGTGTGTATTTTACTGGATGTCAGTGACTGAAAGCAAGCTTTGTGAGTGGAGGAAAGGGTAAGTGATCTCTGAACACAGAGCAGGTCTCCAGTCTTTCTCTGCAGTCTCTTAAGTGAGCGGGAGGAGGGGCACCGTGTAACTCAGAAGCACATTTTGACAGATCATTTTTCAGGCATATGAAAGGCAGAACCCAGAGCGCAGAGGATTAGTCGGATATCGAACGGACCTGCGTCGCTAGAGAGAGTCTAATTCTGACCACCAAACACAGCTCAGATGAGCTCTGGGACCAGCAAACACACACACACACACACACACACACTTTATATCACAGCTCTGAACGCTTCACTAGCAGTGTCTGTGTGCTACTGGTTCCACTCACTGACTGCATATATCATCTTGGGCAGTTTTTCAAAAGACAAATCTTTTACCACTTGAATCAAAAGTTAACATTTTAAAATAAAGCTGTAAGCCATGAATTCATAAAAAAAATGTTGCTCAAAATGAAATAAGCGTCAACTTAAATCAAATCAAATGAAAAATAGAATAAATAAATAACTGTTGTTTCAACTAAATTTTCTGCTTTTAATTTAGTTTGACTTGATATATATTAATTGTAAATTGCATATAAATTACATTAATATAAATTGTTAAATTAATAAAAATACTATAATAAATGCAATACAAATTATATAGACATTTAAAAAAATATGAAATTACAAAAAAATTACTAATATAAAATATTAATAAAGACTATAATAGTGTCTCAATATTACTAAAATAACACTGATCACATTTCACCTTAAAACCAACAATAATAATGCTAATAATAGTAATATATATATATATATATATATATATATATATATATATATATATATATATATATATATATATATATTTCTCAGTAAAACTGTCTTTAAATTTTGGACAGTTAAATTTCATGAAAATTATTGCACAAAGAAACACATGTATGATGTATGTTATAATGTTTGTATGTATGTACAAAGATAATGTGGTTTTGATAGAATTTCATGGGAAATATCCATATTTAATTGAGATATCTGACTTGTGATTGCATACTTTGTGTTTTTGGCAAACCTGAATGTCATTTGAGACATGAAGTTCTCTTCTGAGACTCATGTCAGATTACTGGCATCTCCACATCTGCAGGAGAATTGAGATGTTGAAATGTAGGAGAAACATTTTAATTCTCATTGGGATTTTTCCTGTTGGTGGTGATTGCCAGAACTGTTGTCATTTCTTTCCCATAATAGTGGCTCTTTTCCACCGCGACCCCTGTGACTGAATTATTAAACAAGCTCCACCAGTCAGCATCCAAAATCGATCAATCCTTACATCTGCCCAGAAATTCTCCCACTCTAAATGTGTTATCATAATACACCACAAAACACGCTGTGCCCTTCGCCAAGCCGTACTTGAAGGTCAGAGGTTTACATTGTGACAGATTGGCTGGTGTTTTAAGGTGAAGTCATCATGTTAAGTTGTTGCATACTGAAGGTTTTTTCATATGCAATATTTGTGCATAAGCACATGAACATCAAGGGCAGCTGACAGACTCATACATAGACAGATGTATAGAAGGATGCAATGCTCAGACAGCTCTGGCAGGGTGCCGAGCTAGAAGTGTGTGTGTGTGTGTGTGTGTGTGTGTGTGTGTGTGTGTGTGTGTGTGTGTGTGTGTGTGTGTGTGTGTAAGTGTGCGTACGTTTGCCCACCTGCGTTGGTGTGTGTATGTTTGTGAGCTGATCAACTGGCGGCTGTAGCTTTGTAACTCTGCACAGCAGACTCGTGGATGACAAATAACTCCCCGGGAAGTCTTGGCAGCGTCTGGCCGTATTTTTCTGAGAGGTCACCTTGCTACACTCGCACAGTTTGCTCCTAACAGAGTGATAAATACAACAATTCATACATTGTATCATAAAAGCGCTGAAAAGCTGCAGCTGCGAGTTCATTTATTTGGAAACTGGATCAGTTGAACTTTGAGATGAGAGTTACAGAAATACCTAGAACAGATATGCTGCAGTTTTGAGCTGTGTGTGTGTGTGTGTGTGTGTGTGTGTGTGTGTGTGAATGTGTGTGTTTTACTACTGTTTTCAATATGCTTTAAATTTCAGTTTTGTTTTAGTTTTAGCAAAATTGTATTTTATTACTGGGACACTCTTTTGTATTTATGTATTTACATTTTACTGATTTGTGAAAATAGAAATAAAATAAAGCCTGAAATGCTTGAATGTAGTCAAAAGAAAAGAAAAGAGGTGATACATTTTTATTGTATGATAAATGTTGAGCAAAACTCTTTTTTTTTTCATTTTTACTTGTAGGTTTGTATTTGTATTTTGGTATTTTTATTTTAAATCCTTTATTTATACATTTTAAAATGTTTTCCAGAAAAAGAAAAAAATGTAAAAGAAAAATGAAAAACAAGCATCAAATTCTCAATGAACAGTAGGATTTTTTTTTTGTGCCTGTGTTTAAAAATAAAAAAAAACACACAAATCACTAAGTGTAATTACAGCAGAATAAACTTAAATATAATTAGCAGTCTTGTTCCACATTCAGGGAAAGTGCCAATTAAATCAGCGATAGCTATTGTTAATCACTTGAGGACTTAAAGGAATAATACAACTAAAAATGATTATTTGCTTAAAATGTACTCACTCTCAGGCCAATTAAGATGTAGATGAGTTTGTTTCTTCATCTGAACAGATTTGGTGAAATTAAAATGTAAGTTGTTTGGACTCTAAACAGTTACTTCCATCTAGGCTTCTAGTCTGGTCTGAATCAGGAGAGAAATCTGCACAGATCATACACCGTTACGAGCGTAAACAGTCCAAATCAGCTCTACACAAATATGTGGGTGGATTTTGATGTGAGAGATAACTGAGGATGGACCTTTTCACCAGAAGAAGTGTTATTATTGATTTTGGACATTATTATTTTAGCCAGAAGCAACGGTTTGGAGTGAAAATGCCTTAATAATGAGTTTTTCCTCTTTAACACAAACACAGCTTTTGGCTTCACAAGACATGAACTGATGGACAGGAGTGTTGTGGATTACTGTGATGTTTTTATCAGCTGTCTGGACTCTCATTCTGACGGCACCCATTCACTGCAGAGCATTTCTTCAGATGAAGAAATAAACTCATCTACATTTTAGATGGTCTGAGGTAAGGTTGAAATACATTTACAGCATTTTTTTATTTTTGGGAGAACTATTCCATTTAAGACAATGTAGAGTTTGCAAGACTATTAAATTGCATCACAGATTATATTTGTGAGTCTGTATTTGTGAGTTGTATTCCACATGCACACACACAGAGAGAGAGAGAGAGAGAGAGAGAGAGAGAGAGAGAGGTCACATGATGCAACCATATGTAAAAATAGTGTAATTACAAATTAGGTGTTTATTTTTCTCATTTATTTTAGTAAAGTCAGTTCTTCAAGCACTTTTTTAGTTTGAATTTAAGTCTTTATCTTAGTTTTAGAAACTCATTATAATGCTAACAGCAGCCTCTGTGTGTTTTGCTGTATTTAGTTACAGACTGTAGGTTTTTAAAAGCTATTATATGTAAATGATGTTTGCAGTGAAGTAATTCCTTCATCTCCTCCTCTCTGGGTGTCCTAATATATTAGCACTCAGCGGTCGTCTCCTGTTCTGCGATGGCTTCTGTTCAGGTTGTGTGTGTTTTATTGGTGTGTATGTGTGACTTTGTGTCTGTCTTTATCTATTGTAATAATATTACTTGAGTTAAATGTTCCAAGTAAATAAAACTAAATAGGAGAACTAAACAAATCAGCTATATGTGAAAATCGTAGCAAACAAATTCACAGTTTCCCACTGAGAGGAAAGACGATCTTTATTACGTTATTTAGAAACTTAATAAGTTGGCAAGGTCACAGCAGTTCAAGCAGATGAAGATGGTGCTTTTAGTCTTTCCCAGTGGAAATCTGAAGAGAGTGCTGCTTCTAAACAAACCAGGACGAAACTTCAGAGAGCAGGTGTTTATGTGTGAGTCGCTCTTAGTTTAGCATCACCGAAATGCTATTCGATTCTTTTTTTATACTTTTATGAATTAAAATGTTCTGATTTAGTTTGAATTGTACTTTGTTTGTTTTATATGTCTATAGTTTTAATGATTTTTTTTCAGTTATAAATGTTTTATAAACATTTCATTAATGTTCATAGGGGTGTTTTTTTTTTAGTGAGAAAAAGTAAAGAAGTATTTGTCATACTACAATACCAGTGCTGAGAAACTGCCGAAGTCATTAACACCTCACTAATTCAATGTTATTTATTATTTTTATTTTTTTTAATTTATTCATCTGCATTCAGGTTCATCATTTTGTGTTGCTTTTTAATATAATTCTTTGGTTTGCATGTAGTTGCTCCTTTACCAAAAGTTCAGCAGATTTCTTTAAAATGTAATTATTTGTTTGTTCAGCACAGGCAGGTTAAACCACAGAAAATACCAAATTTTACACATCTGCCACAGGGAAAAAGTGTATTATTACAAAAGCTACAATATTTGAGAACAGCTGAGCTACTGTCACACCACTAAAGAAAAATGTAATCAAACAGATCCCCAAAATGAACATTTGGGTGTTGTTTACTAAACTTCATTTCCTGTATGAGTTTTCTAATACAGAGCACAAATATATATATATATATATATATATATATATATATATATATATATATATATATATATATATATATATATATAAATGTGTGTGTGTGTGTGTGTGTGTGTGTGTGTGTGTGTGTGTGTGTGTGTGTGTGTAAATTAGATGATTTTAAATGTTTGTCCTGGTGTTTTCTTCTACACCTAATTTTATATAATTAACATGATTTTTTATTATTTTAGATTTCATATTATTACAGGGTTAAAAACCTTTAGCTGTCACCCCGTCCTGTATACACAACGCATACATTTACTTCACTATATTACAATTAAATTGAATGTCTTTGGAAAGGTCTAAAACTCCCAAATATTTATTTTACCAATGTTTGTTGTTAAAAATGATGTAGGAAAAGTAATTGATTAATTTATGACAAGAGTGCACCCTCAGAAATCTACATAACAGGAGTTCTGACCTTTGTTTAAAAAAAAGACTTCTGCATTGCCTTTTCCTCTATCACATTTTAGAAATCATCAGAAATTACCGGTATATATCAACTGAAGACGTAAAAACTAAAAAATCATCCTTTAAAACCCATTTTAAAATCAGACATTGCATTACCATGTAAATGGTACATCAATATCATGTTACAAAATATTTTCATTCATGAATTATAAAAATGGAAGTTTGGATCGTGCACTATAAAGTCTATGTTCAAAAATGTGAGTGACAGTTAAGGGGTTTTAAAAAATGATAGTCATTTTTTCTCAATGTTTAAAAGAATCCCCTCCCAGCTAGATCGTCCGTCATCATCACACACTCTCCTATCATCATTAAACATTCATGAACCTGCAGCATGTCTGTCACCTCATACGAAAGGTCTCATTTTTGCTATTTAAAAATCTTAATTCCCTCATTCAAATCATACTTGGAAAAACGTCAGAGTGCAAAGTCCAAGTGCAGAGAATCAGAGCTCTGTAATAGTGTTTGACCTCTGACAGCAGCTTACGTCTCATTATGCCTCTGTCTGTCCAGCTCTAATGGGCGCCCTCGACCTCGTCTCCTCACGATGAAGACGCCACCTGCTCTCGTCGAGAGGAGATTGGGTTGTGTTTTATTTGCTGCTTCATGTAAGGTGTGACAGGCAGATGGAATAACTCATCAGTGTGTGTTTGTGCCGCTCGCTGCTGACTTAATGCACCATATGCGGCTTATTCATTTAAGGCTTTTCTTGGCCAAGCAAGATGTCTCTCAATATTTTAATCACATAAATATATTACACTAACAGTCTTCACACATCACCATGACGATGTGAGTAATGACGAACATTTTTCGTGTTTTTACAAATGTGAGGGCGATATTATAGTGCACTTGCTGCCAGTGCTGAGAAACTGCCAAAGTCATTAACACCTCGCTAATTCACTAAGTGAAAAGACACTTTATTTGTTTATTTGCCTGCACTCTGATTAATTGCTTTGTCTTATTGCTTTTTAACATAATCCTTTGTTATATCAGTGCTATCTGCTCCTCTGCAGAAGTTCAGTGTTATAGTACAGAAAAGGCATAAACTGTATTTTAACAGAATTGTTATTATTATTTAATTTTGAGGTTATTTATTTTTTTGAAGTTATTTTATAATTATTACTTTACAATCTTATAAGTTACAGTATTTATGAAATGTTTAAAAATTTATGCATATTTTTTATTAAAATATAAATTATTTTAATAATAATAATAATAATAACACTGGAAGGTTATGGCATAGAAAAAGCCAACAATTTTGTTATATCTACATATTTTCTAGCATTTCTTTATATTTATATTTATATATAATTGGCAGAAATGTTTTTGTGGATTATTATCTTAAAGTCAAGATTCAACTATTATGTACGTTTTTATTTAATCTTGACTAAGATAAGTTATTAGTATTATTAGGATATAATTATTAGTATTTATTAGTTTCTTTTTGTCTTATACTGAATCATTCACCAGTGCATGTTATTCCAAAGAAATAAATAAGGTTTGTAGTTTTCATTTAAATGAACTGACTTGTTTTGCCTGTGAAATGACTTTGATGGTCATCTTATGTCATCCTTCCCTCTTATGTTCAACCTGATATGTAATTAGCCTGATATTCAAGCCTGATATGTGATTAAAACTCAGGATCAAGGCTGTTGGTGCAGCAAGTGGGATATCTGTTGAATTCTACACTCCCTCATTCTATTCTTAAAAACAAGACTTTTACATTTGTGATGAAAACATGTTCACGCAGAACTCATTGCCACAAATGTGGCAAAAAAAAACAAACAAAAAAAAACAAAGTTGAAATGTGCTTAAATGAAAGCATTGTATATTAATGATGCACACCATCTTTGATTATTTGAAGCATCTGATAAATAAAGAATTGATCAATTGACAGTAAAAAAAAAATGTTTAATGTTTATTTTTCAAATAACGCTTTTGAACAGTAGCTTGAAATTTTAAATGTATCATTATTTTATAAAATATAACTGTTTTCAACACTTATAATAATCAAAAATGTTTCTTGAGCAAAAAAATCATCAAATTATTCTGATTTCTGAAGATCATGTGACACTGAAGACTGGAGGAATGATGCTGAAAATCCAGCTGCGCATCACAGAAATAAATTACATTTTAAAATATATTCACATATTCACAACAGCTATTTGAAATTGTAATAATATTTCACAACATTACAGTTTTTACTGTAATTTTGATCAAATAAATGCAGCCTTGGTGAGCAGAAGAGACTTTGTTTAAAACAAAACTCTTATAAACCCAAAATGGTGAATGGTACACATGAAATCAGAATGTAAAATGTCTGTCTACTTATACTTTTAATATAAAATAAGACGTGCTGAACGTTAGGAAATTGGCTTCATGGGAGCAGTTTGCACTCAAATCAATTTACATCCTACTGAATGTGAGAGAAAAACAAAGACAGACAGTCTGGATGACAGAGACATTTGTACTTTTGTTGGTTCTGAGTAACCTAAAGTTATCGAATAAACACAGTGAGATTATTGATTAGAAAAAAAATAAAATAAATCACATCAAGACACTTGAACACCCTGATCTGCTCTGAGTACTTAAACATTAAACTTATATTCATGCATAATATTCTCAGCCTTTAACAAACAATGGCATATTAAATATGAAGTTTAAGGTTAAGTATTTCATTTTATTTAAGTACAAATGCACTTGGTAAAACACTGCCTCCTTCACACACTGGTGAGAGTACAGTACATAGGTGCAGTACATTAAGCTCTCGACACACTCTTTTAGCGTCTTTTATAGACTGTGGAGAGCTGTACATTAATGTGATCATAATCACATGCTTGGGCTGTAACTATTACCTGTCTAAGTAGATTACTAAAGTCTTTTGAGAAACTTTGCGAGTGCCCTTGGCCAGAGCTCTCCCACATGTGTGTTTTTGTATTTCCTTAGCGCATTCAGAGCACAGGGACGGCCGTATGCTGATTAATACTGTGTGTGGGAGAGAAATTATTCTGAGGGAAATATGAGTGCTGCTTGATTCTAGGGGGTTATGGGTGGTTTCCAGGATGCTTTTTGATCACAGGGTGTTTTAAGTTTGTTTTTATGCTAAATGTTTGCTTAGGCTTTGCTATGTGGTTGCTTGTTAGCCGAATATCCAACCCTGCTATTTGAGCTACTGCATATGGATATGGTTTTGAGGCTCTTCTGCACCAGTTTTAATCCCTGGTGAAAAAGCTATGTCTCAGAACTTTTAATATTTTATTTAATTAGAATTATATTTTATTTTAAAATTTCGTTTTGTTTTATTAGTTCATTCTTTATTTATTAAAATGTTCCATTTAATTAAAAAAAAAATTATTTGGCAGATTTGGTGTTATATGTAGTATGTGTAATAGCAATAATAATAATAACAAAATAAGTTGAAGAAATAAAAATACTCTCTGAAATTCTGGTCCTCAAATATGGTTTTATTTTGTTTTATTATTTTATTTTTATTTAATTACAGATGTGTTTCTTTTATATAATATAAGCAATATAGTTATGTTTTCCTGAAGGCAAAAGTACCAATTTTCTATGGTTCTGGTCTATAATTTTCTACAAATCTCATGATTAAATATATTTCGAGGCCCAGCGTGCCTGTTTTATTGCCCTGTTATTGAAAATGGTAAGACTCAGAACTTTATAAAGTTTGTTTTGATTGATTTATTTTTAATTTGTTTATTTATTTGATTTTTGTTTAGTTCTCTGTATAATATGAGTAATAGTAATAATTTTTTCCTGTAAGAACGCTTTTCTGAAGGCACTATTGAAAAAAATAGCTTAAATACCAGTGTCATGAATAAATCTAGTAATAAAGTCATATTTTTTTGCTTCTACATACCACATTTGATGGCTTTATTGGAAGAATTCTCAGTGTGCCCAGATAAGACTCAGAGTAAATATTGCATGTGGATCTGTTGTATCTGTGTTCTCTTTATCTGAACACACAGACAAGAGCAAAACCTTGAAATGTCATTGCCTACGGCTGCAGCAGCAATGTTATGAATTTAAGATATCTGGACATTATTCAGTTGTTGTTGTCCTGTGTATGTCACGGTCAAAGATGAACTAGAAAACGAGTGCATGTGTTTTTGTAGATGCAGTAAAGCAGCGTGTCTTTGGCTAATAGACATACTGGGAGACAGCTGTGGTTCTGCAGAGACTGGCATGTTCCAGTATCCCTTTTGTCATTTTGATCATGTCAGTCGCTAGACAAGCTTTTAGATGATGATTGTCCAATTATTCTATGGAAATGGGATCAGCTAGAAATGCAGATATGATTGGGCTAAAATCCATTTAAATAATGTGAACGTTTATGTGGACATCGAATATGAATACATCCTCTTGACAGGGAGACCATTATTATTAATGGCAGCAGTCCAACATGCTGTAAGTCTTCAGTTGTTCATATTCATAAGATTTTTCCAGAGAAAGTGTGGTCTAAAAAAAAACTGTAACCTGTAATCAGCAAATGCAGACTGGTGGCGAGATTTGCACAGGAAAAAAACACATGTCTTGTGAAAATATGAAATATTGAGCCACACTTTACATGAGGACTTACGATAATGCATCATAAAGGTATTTATAATGTATGTTGTAATGCATTATATAATTTCATTCAAAAAAATGAAATGAAATTGGTTGTTTGTCATGGGTTTTAAATAAATGTTTAATACAAAAAATGACAATTAGCTGAATATGTAATCACCCTCATACCATACATGATGTAGATGAGTTTGTTTCATCATCTGAACAGATTTGGAGAAATGTAACATTGCATCACTTGCTCACCAATGCATCTTGGCATAGTGACATGAACAGTGTGAATAGTTTATTTGGTAGTAGGTGTTTCTACAGGACTCTGAGCATGCTGTATGAAGCTTTTGAACATGAGAGGGAAGCGTCGCTCTCTGGACATGCTCCATTGAGAGATCTCGCCCCGTTCCCGCTCACGGCTCCAGCTCTCTCGTTCTCACAGGACGTATCATCTTAGAGAGACCGGCGCCATCCTTCTGTGTTCATGCCGTGAGTCAGAGCTCTGTTGCCATCTGTTAATGCCAGTACCTTCAGAAACGCTCGAGTATGTCTAATATTAGCGTTTTTTTTCCCTCCTCTCACCTAGCGCACATCCCATTGGAGGCAGTGTCCTGGGGGAGGCCATCTGTCCGTGTGACTCTGGGTTTGGCCGGACGTTGTAGGGGACGCTTGTCCAACTCCTGTCTCAGCATTGCCACTGTGGCGCTTGTGAAAGCAGTGATACGAGTAAATGACTGGGGGCTTGTGACCTTGCTTGCATCATTTTGATAATTGCAATATATGTTACATCATTCTCAATGCTGATATAGATAAAACTATGATTTAGAAAGACCAACATAAGCCACTCCATGCATTATGTGCATTAGGCTACACATTTGTAAAAAAAAAAAACATTTATACTGTGTGTTTATTTTTATTTGTGCATCTATATGATACGTTTAATAGTTAACAGAGATTGAAGTATATGTATATAATAACACACACACGCAATATTAAATCACCATAAAATATATAATTATATTCACATAAAGCATTTGTAACATTTTTATATATACATGTATACATTTGTGTAATTTATATAGTAATATAACTAATTTATATAAAATTAAAAATTAATAATGTAATATAATAAATGTATTTTTTGGTTGTTACATAAAGCATTTCTTTATAAATGTAGTAATATATATGTAGTAAAATAATTAATTACATTAATATAAAATAATCAATAATTATCTAAAATCATAAATATATGTGTGTGTGTGTGTATATATATATATATATATATATATATATATATATATATATATATATATATATATATATATATATATATAATGCATTTACAGTATTTAATTTAATTATAATTATACACTTTCAAATTACCTGATTTGATATTCTTATTAAGAACATCACAAGTTTATCATTAAGACAAACTGAGTTGTTTTCTACTAATAAAGACATTTACGCAGTAGGAGTCTTTGCAGCCAGTGGCCTTATTGACATATTGTTATTCGACAAGCCAGATTTGTTTGTGAGGAGAGAGGTGAAATCTTGCAAATAAGTGTAATGTGAGACGCGCTGAGATTTGCCTGCCGTGCTGGTCTCTGTGCATGAGTGAGTGGACACAGAGCTGCATGTGCTCATTAATGTGTGTGTGCTGTACAGTCCAGGTTCAACAGAAATAGAGGGCTGTCACTCACCGCACTGGCTTTCAATCTTAAGAGAATTGTAACATTACAAAAACAATCATCTCTGTCCTCTCTCTCTCTCTCTCTCTCTCTCTCTCTCTCTCTCTCTCTCTCTCTCTCTCTCTCTCCGTTGAATATGCTACACCTGTCTGATTCAGAAAGCGGGAGGTTTTATCATCCTAGCTATTTTTCCAGTGCAGAAATGAAATGATAAAGTCAGCAATTTGGAGAGCACGGTATGTGTGTTGTATTCACACAGAGATTGAGGACTGCAGAAATATGTATTTCTCTCTCTCTTGCTCTTTTTATCTCTCTCAATTCAAATCATTTGCATATTGAAAAGGTGAAAGTTTCATGGTTTTTGTTTGAAAATATTGCTGCGCAAGTACATTTTCTTAACCTCATGGAAGTAAAACATGAACTGCCTGGATTTGGATTAAAGCTGAACAAAGTCAATGTGAAATTCTGTTTGCAATCCACTTTATTTCTTTATTTTGAAGTGAAACAGAAAAAAAAAAAAAAATATATATATATATATATATATATATATATATATATATATATATATATATATATATATATATATATATATATATATATATTGGGGGAAAAAGGATAGGAATTAAATGAAAATTAATAAATTAAATTGAAATCATTCTTGAAATCTTGGTTTAGATAAGTGAGTGTTTTTATCTTACTGTTAATGCATCCTTGTGAAACATAATATTCACAATATACAGACAAATACACAAATTCACAGTTGAATGTGTATTAAATATTTTTTCCTAAATTAAATTAACTTCTTAGATTTTTCCTGCAGGAACTTTAGAATGAAAGTTGTAATTTGATGCAATAAGTTTAAAAAAAAATAATAATAATAAATGCATGCATGCTGTTTTGCATATATATATATATATATATATATATATATATATATATATATATATATATGTATATATATATATATATATATATATATATATATATATATATATATATATATATATATATATATATATATTATTTTTGAATCTGTTCAAACAAATTTATTTTGTAAAACTTACTGTAAACACGTTTCTCATGTATCTTTTCAGTCCTGTCATATTGATTATATGATGCTTTGTATTAATTGTTTATGGTTTGCTGGCATTGCCATTATCTCATTATAGGCCTGGTTGTTCATGTGTTTTTTTTATTATTTTTTATACATTTGGCCTGTCATGAAAAGAATAACAATAAACCTGCAATGAACTGAATAAACTGTTTGTTAGTTTCACAGTTGGCAGTTGATGGGAAAGAGCTACACTTACATTATGATTTATTACTAACATATTTGCACATACTTCATTTTCCTGTAAATTTACTGAATAAGTGTTAATTGTTAATGTTATGTTAATGAAAAGTCGAGACCAAAAGCTTGAAAGGGTTAAATATTTGTATTCTAAAAACTATTCTTTATTAGTTGCTTGAATTAAAAACAAAAGCAGTACATTTTAGGAGTGTGAACTGCATCATTTGAAAGAAGACACTTAGACATTATTTTTGTCCTGTTTCTTTTCTGGTTTGTACTGGGAAACAGAAATACAGACAGCTGTCATATGTCAGCTCATGTTCTCCAGCATGAAGCAGTCAGTGAAACGTTCTGACTGCAGACAGACAGTACGTGCAAACTGCGGTGCTTTGACAGAATCTTGTTTTCTTTTGCCCTGTAATCATACCCATCATCCAGCAGTAAAGGATCTCTGTTATCTCCAGAGCCTTGCACGAGTTATCCAATCTGGGGCCATTAGTGCAGAGTCCTGTGCTACACAGCTTTGTATTCAAGAGATTAAAAATTAACCAGTTTGATATCTTTTTTCTATCATGCACAAGTTTGGATAGAGGGCGAAAGAGAAACTCCCAGTGCTCAGCTTCAATATCACGTCAGAAACCCGATCGGCTGAGGGAATGCTGAGAGAGAGAGGATAAACTAGATGTGCAGATAATTATGATTATTAACGAAGTCAGTGAGACAGAACCCATTTCTGAGCTGCTAAGGGCGCACAGAAAATAGCTCAGGAAGAAAACTCTAGTGTGAAATGACGGCTGGTGCATTAGTGAGAGTCTAACAGGAGAGAAAATGGCCAAAGTTTGATGTCATCATCAACAAAAGGCTCCAAATGACTCTTAATGTACAGGCACAAATGCTCATTGTCCTTTATTACACTGTCAAACGTAACAACATGAAACTACTTCTACTTGATCTGACCTATAAAAATTACTTTTTGTATAACACGTTGTACATTTAAGCATATTAAATAACTTATCTGACTTGATTAAAACCATCATGTAGATGTGTTTTACAGTGAAAAGTACAAAAAAAAAAAAACTTCTAAATACTGATCAACTGAAGACTATAGTCATTTCGATACAGTCTAATTAGCATGAACTATTTTATACAATGATGTCCGCATTCTATCATCATGAAATTATATTGTCCTAATTTTATCATCATGCTATTTTGGGACATGATTTTCAGTATTTTCTTTAATTTCATCAAATGCTTTGAGAAAGAGAATGGATTGTTTTTTTTTTTTATGGATTTGTATTAAATAGTCAAATAATTAAACACCTGATCAAGCTCATCAATGTCTTCAGGATTACTAAGGGTTTTTCCTGGGTTGGAGCTGAGCTCTCTAGGACTGAACTTGTCTACCCCTGATTTAGATTTAGATTTAAATGTCTTTTTTGTCATCTTAACAAAGTTGCACCAAAATTCTATTTGAGTCAGTCCAGTCAAAACACATACGAATAAAAGCAACCAAACTCAAAATGTTAATAACTATTATTTAAAAAATGTCAGGTTGGAGTAATGTTAGGAAAACCTCGTTGGACATTATTTATTCATTATGGTTGCGAATCCTTACTTCTAGCAGAGTAAAATGACACACTGCAGATTTAAGTCCATAAAACAATATTGTGAGGACAGTCATTTTTCAATGACAAAGAAGACCCAATGAGATTAACCGCTTTGGGACTCCTGCTGTCATGAAGGAACAGTGATTCCCAAGACATCAGCTATAAAATAATCAGAGAGTAGGATTTGGAGCACGAGCAGTTTTAGTTCATGCCCTCCAATGGCATGTTTCATGTGAGGTGACAGAGTTGAATTTATTTATAGGTCGATGTGAGGTTTTGGGCACCAAGGGGTTATATTTTGGTGGTGTGGCACACATCACTTTGTCTATATATAATCTACATCTTGATTTCTTGTGAAAAGAGACACAACAAGTCATTCTCACATCCTGAAATCCAGCTGTCAAACCCCACAGCTGTTTGAGTGAAGAGTTCAGAGTGACTGATCCACAGGAGCTGTCATTTCACGAGCTGATGCAAAGCTTCATGCTCAATCATCAGTGTAATTAATGTCCGTCTTATTCCTCTTAAGTTCCTGCTCTCTTTCCTCTCTGGGCTTTTAACAGGTACAGCAGCCCCAAATAGTATTTAAGCCACTTAAATATGTTTAAGCCACACTTAGAACATGACATGAAATAAAAATGCCACTTTAATTGGCCATTTCTTTGATCAAAACTTTATTTAGTAATGAAAAAGTGTGCAATTTGCTTATAGTCATGTGTAATTACTGTTCACTTACTAAGTGCTTGAATTTTTTATATAACCTCGACTGGATTATTCTGAAAGAGAAAAGTCACATATGTAGATGCTTTGAGGGTGAGTAGAAGAGTTCTCTTTAAAAAAGTAAGTTCTTTAGTATGAATATGAGTAGTATGAATTCAAATTAAGATGTACTGTACTACATCTGACCTACAGCGCCAGTTTCGTCACTTTACTGCCATTCATAAATCCTCTTCTCTGGCCCATTGGCATAGAAAAGTGTCCATTGAATGCACACTTCAGAATCCAGATGGAAGTAGTAGGTCATCCCGATACCTTTCGCCTAGTGTTTTCCCAGAGCTATAAATTCAGACATACCACATGCTTCACATACTGTTTTCTGCAAACTGTATAGTAATGAATAATGTAATTTTGGATAAACAGTTTGTGTTTGTGGTTCATGAAACGTCTGTAGATAATGCGAATCTCAAAACCTCTGTGAACTCAAAGTGTTTATATATCCATTACAAAAAAAGAAACACAAAGTGGTGAAGTTAGTTCCACTTTCTTTGATATTTTATCTAATGCAAAATTCACGTACATTTTAATTATGGCTTCAATGGCCAATTTCTTATTTGGTCTACTGTGAGTGATAAAAAATAGTTTTTTATAAGATGTGCTGTGAAGATATGAATGTATGTGATGTGTCAGTGAGTAAAAGCTATGCTTCTTTATTTAGAGCTGTGTTTCTTGAGTCAAAAAGAACCAGTATGATCAAATGCTTGTTTGGTGTCTCACACCCGTATCACTCTGAGAAGAGTTCAAGCAGCCTGCAGAGTATTTTCCCCATCACTGACTTCTCAGTCTACAGCTGGCGTTCTTTATCCACTCTGTTTCTTTGAATTTCAATTTAGCCTGAGCTCATTTGAAATTTGCAAAGGTTCAAGAAGTTTGTTTGCCTTGAAGCTCTGCCTCCTCTCGTCCTCTCTTCCTCTTTCTGTCACTCTGTAATCAACACAGACTGCTACAAGGAATTTGAAAATGTCCAAGTCATGTTAATAATAATGATGATGACAGAGACAACAAAAGTATTAATAATGATAAATACATATTTTTATTATTATAAAATGATAATTAATATAATATTTTTTTTTTGTACAGAATTTAATCAGTTATAATAATGGAGCCTCTCTCATACAGTGTTTCAGTAGCAAAAACAAAAGTACCGTAACAGTTTTGTTTTTGCATAATTAACAAATACTTCTCAATTTAAATAATATTTCATTATTTGATGTATTAATGAGATTTTGGGGAAACATTTAAGTAAATCTTACAGAAGTCACATTTATACTACTACTACTATTAATAATAATTGTTGTTGTTATTAAAACAAAACAAAACAAAAAGTTTAAATATACACCATAATATATTATAATACATAATTAAATTATTGTGGCTCTTATGCAATTTTTACTAAATTAATATAAAGACATTTTAGCATGGTAAATACTTTAGAATTGAAATAATTTTTCATTATTGTCTGTATTATTGAGAATTTTGGAAGAATCGTTCTTAATCATCCTGAAATCCCTTGTAATGCAACATATAATTTCTTATTTCTTTCTTTTGATTTTTTTAAATATGACAAGGATGTCCATCTCTTGCACTTCTCAGTGTCTGTTGCTTTATGCAGTTTGCATATTAACTAAAAATGCTCCACTGGAAATCATTTTGGTTTTTTTGTAGCATTCATCAACCTCAGAACCATAATACTGAGCCTGCCTTTTAGCCAACGAGACTTCAAATTGAATTAACGCATGAAAGAGCGGGTGGCCAATCCCCTTACTGACACAGAGGCAAGGCTTTGAAGACTCTTGAGTGCTAATGAAACTCTGCCAGTCCTGATGTGATTAGTGGGTGTGCTGCTGGCTCTAATTGAATTGTTGACCCCACCCATCCTTGTGTGCAGGTATACAGTAATTGAGGCACTTGATCTGGAGGTCAAAGGGCACAGCAGCCTCTAAGAGTCAGACACTGTCCCTAAGGGTTCGTGAAGGATGACGCCGGCCGAGCTGTTGTTGCATTGTTTGCTATCTGTAGATGCAGTGAGCTCATCGCAGACCCTGACTAATCAGCCGGATTAGAAAAAGGCCCTGACCTGTGTGCTTTCAATCAGTGATGATACGTCTGTCTGGGTAGACAACATAACAACCAATGCAATCCATTAGTGTGTAAACCCAATTGACTTGGTAGTAAGAGAACAAGGAAATGCTTTCATACCGCAAAGCATAATAATGAAATGCTATGAAGATTAATTCAGTCGATTCAATTTGCACAAAAACTGTTTTATAGTCCATACTCATAAAAATACAGTGTTTCAGAGACCTTTATCTAGTTATTGTCATTGAATTAAAAAAACATTCATATGCACAGTTAATGCAATCACATTTCGATTTGTACTGTGATCTTACTGTTTGTGATGTTTGGCTTTTGTTTTCCAGGTAACGCATGACATGCATGTTCTTTCACACTTTCACTCGATGTTTGATTTGGGGGTTTCTTGGTACTCATGTTGCTGACAGTGACAACATTGAGGCTCATCCAAATAAGGGTGACTAAAATAGATGACAGTTGGAAAAGCACATGTCACACGATTAGGATCGCACTGCAAAGTAGAATGCAAGAAAGATTCACTACATGACAGGTTGTGCACTGTAAATGAGCCAGTAATGCTTTAGGTTATGCATTGATTTTGATGCACAGAGTAATTATACTCAAACATAACATCATAGAGCTGCATGTATAGAATAAATGCTTTACGGTAAAGTGAGATTGCTTAGATACCTTGATGAATGTTTTCATAAAAAAACATCCACAAATAACGGCATTCTTTTCGTCCCGTATTATCTGAACACTGTTACTGGCATTTACTTGACCGAGTTTGAGTGTGCTTTCTGTTCTTTATATTGTTGTGGCATTTACATATTTAGATATTTGCTTATTTTTTAGCAAAGCAGCATGGATTGAGCTGGCATATTTGTCTGTGCATCAGCCCACTCAGGGGAACTGAGCTTCTGGGAGATTCAGATGAGTCTTTCAGTGTTTCGTTTTCCTGAGCCTTATCTCTTTCCCATGCGGAAAACATGGATAAAAGATTTATGTCCTATAGGGCCCGAGCAATAGGCCTCGCTTTTTATTTTGGCTGTTTTCTCCTTGAAACCAAAGGAAGGAAATCATTTTTATTGGATAAAGTAATAAAAATCAATCTGTAATATCACAGCTCACTGCTAAAAATGTTATCTATTGTACCGATCTGAAATGCTTGAGAGGTTGTAAATTTCTGCCTATTTTGAAATGCTTGAGAGGCTGTTAATTTAAGAGGCAGTGCAAAAAAGAAATGTTTCCTCGAAGGCTGAGAGTGGAGAGCAGGTGTGTGCTTGGTAAACCGGATTGCAGCACTGATCATATTGTACATGCTAAAAGAGAATATGAGAAAATCCTATTTAAGGGCACGTGAATGCACATGAATTTGTATACGTAAAATGAATTATGTGTATTGTAAAATAGCTTATTCCATTTGTCTTTAATAATTTCTATTATAATGAGTAGTTAAATAACATATTCTGTTTTGAGTTCTATGCAGGGCTTGTTATAAAAATCAATACAGCGTCTTCTGGCACTCTGCACAAGGTCAAGAAATGGCAAGTGTTTGTAATATTCCACCTCCATCTGTAAGGATTGCAATAATACGTTTCTGTTGCAGCACAAGTGCCGAAATACTGAATACTACAAAATAACTGGGTTGATAGTGAATCCATTCAGTGCATTTGTTTTCTTTTTTGTGTGTCAATACTGTACATGTTGATGTATCAACTTACAGTATTTGGTCTTAAGCAGAAAAAGCCAATGACAATTTGTGATTATTTTCACTGATGGCATCAACAAGCATTACCTAAATAATTATTTAAGATTAGCTATCTTAAAGGGTTAGTTCACCCAAAAATGAAAATTATGTCATGAATGACTCACACTCATGTCGTTCCAAACCCGTAAGACCTCCGTTCATCTTCAGAACACAGTTTAAGATATTTTAGATTTAGTCAGAGAGCTTTCTGTCCCTCCATTGAAAATATATGCACGGTATACTGTCCATGTCCAGAAAGGTAAGAAAAACATCATCAAAGTAGTCCATTTTGGTCCAAAAAAAAAAAACTTTATTCTGCATTGTCTTCTCTTCCGTGTCTGTTGTGAGTGCACTCTTGATGCTGCTGATGCATGATGCTGCTGACGTGTTATCTTTGTTATTGGGCGCACCAGAAAACACGTCAGCCGCCTCACTGCAGTGTTGTGAACGTACTAACAACAATCCCGGAAGAGAAGACAATGCTGAATAAAGTCATAATTTTGGTTATTTTTGGACCAAAATGTACTTTCGATGCTTTGACAAATTCTAACGGACCCTCTGATGTCACATGGACTACTTTGAAGAGGTTTTTCTTACCTTTCTGGACATGGACAGTTGACCGTACACACAGCTTCAATGGAGGGACTGAGAGCTCTCGGACTAAATCTAAAATATCTTAAACTGTGTTCTGAAAATGAACGGAGGTCTTACGGGTTTGGAAAGACATGAGGGTGTCATTAATGACATCATTTTTATATTTGGGTGAACTAACCCTTTAAAACCTTTAGTTATTTCTGTATTTGAGTAGCCTATAAGAGAAAAGTAGTTCTGGTCCTTAAATCTGATTTGTCAAACAGCCTTAAAAGAGTGCTGATATAACAGTTTAAAAGCACTGCATTTTGTAACTGTTGGTATTACTCTGGTGTGGTTATTTGTTGTAGTTACACTCATTCGAGACGATGGGGGTTTCACAGATATTGTTTTTGCAGGTTAAATCGTTGCGCCAGTAGGTGGCGACGAATGTTGCGTTTTTTTAAGTAAGTCATTGACTTATTCATTCAACCGATTCGTTCAAATCACTGATTTGTTCATAAGGGGTTAATTCTGCTTCGGCTTGGATCTGAGCTATTGTTGCTGTCAGAGCAAACACAGAAATTAAAATATGTACATCTTAGTGTTCATTTTAGCCTGTCTCTATCTGCATTCTTTGCCAACTAAAACAGAAGCCAAAGCATCAGTCTTTACATTCACAAATCAACACTACAGTGACCACAAACGGAATACTCTTAAAACGAGGACATACCAGCAAATAAACCACACAAAGCAGTTTGTCTCGACATGGCTCTCTTTTCTAGGTGGCAACGATGACACAGTTTCTCGGGATGCCCTAGAAAACTGTGTAGGATAACATGAAATACACCCACACACGTATACAGGACGGTGTGGAATGAAGCGCATCAGTGCGTGCGCGTGTGCGTGCGTTTGTGAGCGCGAGGCAGACTGAGCGCACATCATCCATCCAGAGCTCGTGAGGAGAGCGCGAAACCTGTCCGCACAGCGCGCGAGGAGGAGAGAGCTCCACTATGAAAGCAGGTTCCGAAAATACTCTTATTATTCCATGAAAACGGACCTTTTACAGGCAGAACACGTTCTTAAAGGATATATTATACTTGAATGTTATTCTCTGTGCACGCGCAAGGTGTCTGTGGAGAAGAAATATCGGGATTTGAGTCAGGGGCTGCTAAACTGAGGAGGATTTTATCCTGTTTCACTTCTGAGGTGAAAATAGTCTCAGCTGATGCCAACGACGAGAGAAAAAATACAGAGACGACACTAACCGATGAGGCGCTGAAGAGTAAGTTGAGTTTTTAACATTTCTGTTACCGTTCAGATGTGTTATGATGTTATTTTATTTTATTCTGGAAGCCCTGTTGTTCTTTGACATGCCACTTAACATTGGAAGCTAATTTGGCAAATATTTTAATTCTACGAGTCACTGTTATATCTAGAGATGCCATTCGATTAATATATTTGATTAACACATATTAATATATTGTTTTTTAGCTTGTCAGTTGCTTGTTTTCTATATAAATGAGCTCGCCTCATGGGCGCATATAAGCACTTGGTGGCACTTGTCAGATATTTAACTCAAGATTTCGATGTATTTGTTATTAAAATGTTTAAATCAGTTCGGGTTCGTTGAGAATGATGTGACCGATTATAAAACGCGAATCTTCTTAATGCTGTGGTAAAAACGCAGTACAAATGAAGTAGTCGACGTGCGGATATTGCACACATACTTAAATAGCTTCGTATAGCTGTTATAGGTAATTTTATGAAAGTGCAAAATATGTAAAATGGACATGGAAGTGTGAAGTGTTGCCATAGCTTGTTGGTTATGTGATGATCTGTCAGTTAGGGAGTCTGGATGAGAGAAACTGGAGGAAATCCGAAGGCTGCAGCACTGAGTCATGGGCAGGTCCTCGCGCTCCTTCTCTCCGTCTCAAATCGCATCTTCTCTTATGTTCGCAATTGACATTTTCGTGTTAAAGAAAGACAGTTTTCGGAGTATGATAGTTATGTTAATACTAGCTTCACTGGACTTCTAATTGGGAGGAAATGCACTTACACAACCCCAATCTGCTGCGAGATATTGCCTGCTATAAAACCGTATTTAAGTAGACACTGGAGACTCCACATCAGCAAAATAAGACTCGATGACTAATTATCTGCAAGCACGAAATACTATAAACAACGGTTTAGACTGAAAATAAATGATCAGGTTGTAGGGTTAGGTTTGCATTGATTGCATTTATTTTCTTTTATTTAGAGATTTTCAGAAGTGTAATTCAGAGAAGTGTATGTTTATCTTATTCTAAATACACAGCAGCAGGATGCTTTTGATTTCATGCATCTTATTGGCAAACATGTATATGTTCATATATATAATGGATAGGTACAGCTATATATAGAAAGATGTAGATTTATTCTTGTAAATGCCAGAGAGAGAGAGAGAGAGAGAGAGAGAGAGAGAGAGAGAGAGAGAGATTCATGACTTAATGGGAGACATGGTCCTGTCCAAACCTTTTTTTCTCCTATAGATCTACAGATGTTTTTTTTTCTTCCAGTGTTCATGGTGCTGCTCTAACACCATAGTATTGTACACATACTAATGCCACTTAAAAGAGACAAGGTTGTCCCATCCATTTCAAATCTGCCATTAGTTGCTAAATTAAATGTATTTCTGTAATCATGTTTCCAATGTGAAAGAAATAAATTGTGCGGTTGTTACACGCTATTTTTTCGTGATTTGACTCCTAAAACTTGCTTTTGTTGATGTAACCTTATGCAGTCATAGTAATGGAGTCATATTAAACCAGTGCATTTAAATGTCACCACATGAATCACATTTATGAGTTACCTTGCAAAACCTTTTTTATGATGGTGTTACCAGCTTGCTCCACAAAAAGTAGACTTGTTCTCCCAACCCAACATCGATTTTCTTCCTTTATGGAGTAGGTGGTGGGGAAGGGATAAACAGACCCTCTATTCAATGTCTCCTAAATGAATTTCTAAAATATGTAAATTGTTCTCTTAAATGTAGTATTCTCTTTAAGTATCAGTGTTTATCTCTGATGAGCACCAGGTCTGGAGCTCTGTATCCATTTTTTGAACCTCTGGCCTAAGCTGATGATTTCCGATGCTGGTTGGAGATGTGGAGGCCGCAGCAAATGCAGAGAAAACACAGCTTTAGCTAATTAGATGTTGGAGAGCTGCTCTTCTGCTCTATCCAAACAGCATCTCTCTCTTGCTCTCTCTTTTAGCAGCTCTGCCCATGCCCATTCAGGCTCTCCATGCTGATAAATGATGTGTAATTTCAGTAATGAGTGGGAGTGTAAACATATGTGAAGGGAGGTAGTTTCCCCCCAACTTTTATTTTATGATGTACCACAGTTTTTCCATGCCCTGACAGGGTGATGCAGCAAGTAAACCACCTCACAGTAATGGCAAGTGCAGCTACGCATTGAACATCTATCTCTCTAGTAACGAAGGTGTCTGAAATATGACTCGGATGACATATCGTGAGGTCAGTGTTTGTGCAGATCAAAAACGTGAGGGATGCGGTCACTGGCTTACACATCGCACATTCAGTTTTTCCTGATAATTGTTTTGCTGTTTACATGTTATATGCATGAAAACGGCATCATACAGAATAATGGTTCATGGGGAAAGGGCAGACCTTAGCGCATTGTATAGCGTGTGGATTAACCAATCTGCTGACCAGTTGTGGCGCTCACATTTCATTCCTGCCAGTGCAGTATAACAGAGCAGCCAGGGTTTTCAATTACTCCAGCTTTTGTTTGTTGTTCGACCAGAGTCTAGAAGGCAGTCCTTTTGTTTCATCCCAACATAGATCAAGGGCCAGACTCAATCAGTGGGATTTAAAGACAGGGACAATAGTCACAAGCTGCTTCAAAACAAGCAGAGGACAGCAATCGGTAACAAGTCAATTTGTCTATAATATATGAGCCATTCATCTTAGGTCTGTTTCACAACGCACACACAAGTGTATTAGTGAAGCAGTAACGTTACTGTAATTGAGCCATTATTTATGTTTACATGCCATAATTTTCAACTGATATTGATTTTGAAATTGTTGTTCATATGAACCCTAAATGTTGCAATACCATTTACAGTTTAAATGTGCATTACATGTATTCCAAACAAACATTTTGAATTCAAAACTGAAGAAAGCACCACAATAAAACAACCAGATGTAGCTAGTTGTAGTTTTAGCCTTGATGACATATCTAAAAAGAATCCCGACATTTACATAAGAAGAGCTTTTTAGCAGATGTTTATTAAAATTCAGTATCATCTGATGGGTTTGAAACACTTGATATACACGTTTGTGTAGTGTGAATTATAAGTAACATTCCCATCAAGGCACTGTGCATGTGTGCAATACATTTTTGGAACCGATTGAGCAAATAGTCAGGTTCAAGCATTTATATACTTAATTTGTGTCCTTTTAATGAGGAAATTTAATTTCGATCAAGCTCAATAAGATGTTTACATGAAGGCTTTTCAGCCCAATTGAGCCATCAATCCTATTTTAAACAGATTATTTGGGTGCATGTAGATGTAGCTATTGAGAATTATTACAGACTTGATTGTCATAAAATCTAATTTACATGAGGATGGTGTCCAATTTACATGCAAATCTAATCCAAACTCCAAAGTACTTAAATCATTTGCATTCAGAGGCAGTACACCAGCCTGATTTGACCAGTCATCTCAGATTTTCTCTGAAGGTCTTGAACACATTCCATCATGTTAACCAGAAGTGTTTTGTCTTTGTTAAAGTTCTGGGTTTTAAACTCTGACACATGTATTGCTGCATTGACAGTATTACAGCACCATTACAGTGGCAGCTAGGACAACTCATTATATTTTCTGAAGCTCCACATGCAAGGCTTAAGATTTAAGGCACAGTTTTAATGTAACACAGCCTTATAACTTTGGACAATAGTGAGCTGTGAGTAAGCTTTTACATTGGAATATAGGATAAAAGATTTTATCAGTTTTTTTTATTTATTTTTTTTTATCATTTTTGCTGCCAAACATTTAACAAGACTTGAAATGTGTTTTGCTTTAATCATCTTGCCTGCAGTGGTTGTAAATGTGACTTTAGTAGGCCTGTGTGGACAAATAGGCTTGTTTAGTTAAATTTAAGTGTTTCATTAAAGCTCTGTAATTATTTAGCAAATTCCACCCAAAATAGCAAGCACACAATATCTTTTTAGATATAGTTAAAGACCACTGATTCATTTTGATTTACTTTTAAAGGGATACTCCACCTCAAAATAAAAATTCCTCATTAATTTGTCATCAATCACTTACCCCCATGTCGTTCCAATCCCATTAAAGCTTTGTTCATCTTCAGATCACAATTTAAGATATCTTGAATGATAACTGGGAGGCTTGTGACTTTCCCATAGACTGCCAAGTAAAATACACTGTCAATGTCCAGAGAAGTATGAAAAGCATCGTAAGAATACTCCATCTGCCATCCGTGATTCAATCTTAACACTATGAAGCGACGAGAATACTTTTTGTAATACGTTGTCTCCTCTGTGTCTCTTCACGTCACCATAATTTTGGTGTTAGCCGTGCTACAATGATGCACTGTTTTCTTTCAAATAAAAAAAATATGATTTGAAAGAAAACAGCACATCCTTGTGTCGATGCTTTTCATATTTTTTTCTGGACCTCAACAGTGTATTTTACTTGGCAGTCTATGGGACATTCACAAGCCTCCCTGTTTTCATTCAAAATATCTTAAATTGTGTTCTGAACACGAACTAAGCCTTTACAGGTTTGGAACGACACGGGGGTACGTGATTGATGACAACTTTGTCATTTTGGGATGGAGTATCTCTTTAATATTAAGTGTGTATTGTGTACACAGTTAGTATTTATTATGTTAGCGTAAGACATACAATATTTGTATAATATTCTTAAGAACTGTGTACATGCAATCTGTGTACATGCAAATGATCAAGCTCAAAACATTAAAATAATGTCAAATGGAAATAGTTTGAAGGTGTTAATTACTTTCAAAAGAGGTAAATGAGCAGTCTGAACTAACATACAGAAGAGCAATTAGCCAGACGACACAAACACTTTTTACATGTATCACATTCATGCAGACCAGACTTATTTATTAGCTATTAGGGCGGTCTGTCATGTTGAAGTTGTCTCTTTCTCAATCGTATCTGTGCATCTAATAAAGACTGTGAAGGAGCTAAATATGCATCAATGTGAGTAGCATTGAGAAGTCTGTTAGAAGAAAAACAGCTGTTTATCACGCTGAGTCACAATATACTACTTGCTGTTATATTGACTTACAACTCTATTCAGTGCAGCCATAGTACTATTTCAGTATGAATAACAGTCCAATACGTTATCTGAATGCTTTGACTAAGGTAATGTGATGCATGAAAAGTAATCATTCTTGATGGACTGCTGTAAGCTGCACGCTAAAGTTCTTCCTACCAAAGTTTTTCTTTTGTCATCTCATGGACAAAACTTCTATTAGTTTTTCTCATTAAACAACCATTGGGACTGTATATACTAAAGGGGTATTTTTGCTAATAAAATATTCATTTTGTTTCCAACTTTAGTTGAAGGTGAACATTTTGATGTTGCTCTTTTAACATAACATACAATGTTGGTTATAAACAGAATGTTGAAACATATAGCAAAGAACATCTAGTTTTTGACATGCATGAAGTTTGTGCAGTATTTCAGCTGTATGATTTGATAAACAATTCAGCCTTCTGAAGTCAGTACTCTCATCTCAAATTGGGGGTGGGACACTTTGTTCTTTCTTTTGTGACAGATGTGTCAAAACAGCAACTCTGTTGAGATAAAAACTACGAATCCTGTCGTAAGGGGCTTATTAAAATGCAGACTGAAGATGACAAAATAATGTTAATGCAGTTTTATTTTATCTTTCTATTTTCAGACTTGTGTAATTCTTTGTAGAAGAAGTGTAGACAGGGAAATCTGTTTTTTTTTTCTGCCTACATCGTGAGATCTGCTCACGCTATGAATATCATTTCTGTGTCATGTGTAAGACTGACTGGTGAAAAACACTGTTCTGTCAGGCCCTACTGAACATCTCCCACAATGCCTCAGCAGACATATATCCCCTGTGCTGTTCCCTTTAATGAAGAACACCTTGCCTACATTCTTTCTCACTTTTTCACAACTTTTCAGTGCATGTGCGGTGAGAAAATCCTGTAGAAAATTCTCTTTTAGACTAACGGCAGGTGTGCTAACAAGGCTGTCGGCACAATAGTGCTGGCATCTTTTTGTTCTAGTTCAGTGATGGTTAGAAAAAACTCTTGCAAAACATTTTTGTAGAAGTTCCAAAACATCAGCAAGTTGCTAAGAAATGATTTTGCTGCTTGATAAATATTTCCTCTCCTAATTATTTGATTGTTTACACATATATCCTGCAACAGTTTTTTGTACTAATTTGTGCTGGGGGGTTTTTTAGTTTGTTTTTTTGGCATTAGACAATTTACGTGTACATCTCTAAGACAATTAAACAAATAGTATTACTTTAACAGCCCTGTAAATGTACAAAAACAGTACAAATAAAAATTGGAAATTGGCGTTTTATGCCTATGATGAATTCAGTAACATATTCCAAACAAACAAATAAATAAATATTCTCTTGTCAAATTGACAGTACAGCTAATTTAGCTTTTCTTGCAGACGTTCTCCAGAGATTTAACCCGTAAATCCTGAGCGTTGGCTTCTAGTTGATTGTAATTCTGGTTCAACAGGAAAAAATAATTATTTTGCTACTATTACACTGACGTGATTAAAGCTTTCTGGCGACACATAATGAGAGTCAACATTTGTAAAAGCTGAGTGGATATGTGGGCTTTTGGTAAAATAAGACATCTGGGTGATTCTCATGAAATCGTAGTTTCAAAGATTTCATATATGACATTTTAAAAAATGTTTGTATCAACAAATTTTCTTTTTAAGCATTAAGAGCCAGGTCTGAAGTGTCGGTGACCATAAATTGCAATAAGTTTTACTGACAATTTAACAATTTTTTGAACATATTTTCCAAAACATGTCGTTAAAAATCTCATTACCGTAACACTCTGAAAAGTCCAGTGCAATGGGGAAAAATAATAAATTTTCACATTTTTAAAAATGGTTTATTAACAGTCATGCACAGTTACTTGAAACTTTGGTATAAAATATATTTTTATAGTAACATTTTTATGTGTTTTTCAATTATTTCTCTCATTACCGCAACACCTTCTGCATTTTGCAACCCATTTTTATTAATTTTTTCATTAAAAACTGAAATATTTTCAAAATGATGTGGCAAACCTGAAAGAACATAATGTATAGATTCTGCACATACATTTAAAAGAAGACTACTATTTTTAAATTTCTTAAATAAATCTTAAAAGAATGCATGTTGCGTTAATGATACATAGTTTACGGAAATGAGGTTCATGATTTCGGTAATGATAATAGGCATATTAAGTATATGGTATAGTCAAACAAATAATATTTAATGTAGAAAATAAATAAGATAATATTGGCATAAATTATTTTGCAGTGCTTCATAACTAGATAACATAGGGTAAAAACACGAGGGGCCATTTTCACAAAATATTTTAAGTGAAACTAAATGTTGCTCCTAACTCCACATCTTTAGGACTCTTTGACTCTTCTTCAAGTACTTCATAAAGTGTTTTTATGTAAAAATCAGCTCTTAAATCTGTGAAAAGTTAGTGGTAGTCAAGAGGACAGCTAAATCACAAAGACCAAATCATACACAATCCTAAAATGGCTGTTTCCACAGCAATCCAGTTTGGATTTATTTTATATTTGTACTAAATCTTACTGTCATATCAGCCATAATAATTCTAGTCTGTTAATTAAAAGGCTGCTTATACATATAACAATTATTTATAAGATGCAGACATGTAGAAGCTGACAATTAGCTGAACATATGCTTGTTTAATTAGTGACACTCTAGTTCAAACTTTATTTGAATATTGCAACATTTTTATTTTTAAATCTTTATTTGATTATGGCAACATGATATCTCATTCTACAATATTTCTATTATAAAATAACTGACAGATACCCATCCCTTATCAGCCAATCACTGTGGGTGTAGTTAGTAATGATGCTGACATCATCCATACCAAAAAGGTCGTCCTCACTCTTTTTCTTAGCTTAAGATTTCTCCCCATTCCTTAGTAAAATTCTGTCACAGTTGCTTTATGAATAAGTTTTAAGAGAAGCTGTTTAAAGGGGACCCTGTGGTTTTCCACAAAAATAAATACTTAATAGTGCAATGTTAGAAAACAAACAAGACTAATATTAGTTTTGTAATTTTAGTTTTATTATTAAAAAAATATTCACAATACATTATTACAAAATAATGTTTCTTATTTTATTTTATATTTTACGTAATAATCATATAATTACATAATAACTATTTATTAATTGTCATTGACAGTGGGAATGTAGTTTTTGATAACTCAAGTGGATTTTTTTCTTTCTACTGAAAGAGTTGGTTCTGGTAAAGAGTAGACCCAAGTGTTTACCTAAAGTTTTTCCAAAATCGCTTATTCCTAAAAAAATGTATCACAATATATTTTTCTTTTTTCCTTAAAGATGTTCTCCTTCAATTTAACCCTAACCATTCTTTAATAATTGTTTTTGAATTAGAATTTAAAACTGCTGCATTTTGTCATATTTAAATACACTGCCATTCAAAAGTTTAGCATCAATAATAAAAAATAAGTTTTTTAAAGCCTCTTCTGCTCATCAAGGCTGCATTTATTTGATCAGAACTACAGTCAAAACAGTAATATTATGATAAAGTGATGGTTATCTTTTTAATATACTTTAAACCAGAATTTTATTTCTGTGGTGACAGAGCTGAATTTTCAGCATCATTACTCCAGGTTTCAGTGTCAAATGATCCTTTAGAAATTATTCCAATATGACATACAGCCAAGTATGGTGACCCATACTCAGAATTTGTGCTCTGCATTTAACCCATCCAAAGTGCACACACACAGCAGTGTGCACACACACACACACACAAAGTTCTGTTGCTCTGTATAAAAATCATTACACTTATAGATAGTCCTCATAATGATAGATGCACCAACATTTGTGTAGGCTTCCCAACAATTTTTGATAACTACTCCTGCTGTAACCTCTAACCCACAATGTCTCTCTCCTTCCTGGGGTTTGGTGGGTTGGTATAAATGTTTTCTTTGAAATTGGTCACCCTAGCCTTTGCTTAAGCTTTTTTGTTTTGTTATTAAATAATATTTAATTTAATAACTAATTTTATACATTTAAAAATAGTCTGTATGATTAAATTCTCATTACCGAAAAAGAGGTTCTCTCTACCGCAACTGGCCTTAAATTGTTGCGGTGAGTGAAAATGGTGTTGCGGAGGATGAGGTGTCTTAGCATGTTTTGCTAACAACAGAGAAACCATGACGATTTAGCAAATTTTTTACTCCGTGTATATAATCAGGCATTAATGAAGTATATTTTCATAGAAAATTTGTAATCTAATATTTTTCTAAAAGTGGAAAACTACCCGTTTCGGTGATGATAATCAATTTGTCGTGTAGACGTTCTGACAAGAGAATTTTACAATTTTAACTGGAACAATATGAAGATATCTGCCTACCTTGTTGGTATTTTGAAGGTTCTGCCTCATGTGTTGCTTAATTTAAAATCAAGATTTATATTTAAAAATAATTTGTGTGCATAAATGACCCTCAAAAAATATTGCGGAGGATGAGAACATTAGTCATGGACACTTTATATTTCCACTATTGTATCATTATTATTGTACATGAATATTCAATCTGTCATTTTTCTGTCATGTGAAAAATTATAGAAGAATATCCATTTACTTTTTTCAGAATATTTTTATTGTAATTTGTTTAAATTACAACATAACATAAGTTAAGATACAGCTGGACGCATTGCGGTAATGAGAATTTCAGCAGAAAATGCAATAAAATGCAAAAATAATTAATTCCTATGTTGAAATTACTCTTTGTGCAAGGTAGAGAACAGTATTGTCTTTATTATGGTGTTTTTATATATTACTAAATTGCATGTTTAATATCTAAAATCACTAGTGACATGGCGTTTCAACAGTTTCGTGAGAATGACCCATCTTTAACATCCTGTTGTTCATATCAGATTCAAATTGCATTATGCATATTTAAAGTAATAAACCATAATTATAGGAGATGCCGGTTTGTTCTCATTTGTGGTTGGAAACAGCAAGAAAATATAGTGCTAGTCGCATATAATAAAATATAAATGTTTATCAAATAAAATGCAACAAAACAAATAATAATGCACAGCTTAGATAATAAAATAAATAGACTTGTGAACTTTTGGTTTACTTCAGAACCAAATGAAACCAAAAATATAAAATATAGAAATGAAAAACATTCAAAATATTTAATATAAAAACGAACAACAGAATAAAATAAACTGCGGGTTGCGTTCAGTCAGACTGTAACTTCTTTATTACGCACACAGATCGATCACTAATGCACTTGCTGATGCTTGGAAGGATCCTGTAAATGTGAACAGATTTACAGATGATGACACACAATATCACCAGTCACAGTGAAAATGCTGCTTCCCCGTAGTATCCACTGAATACAAACAGCTGCATCACAAGTGTACCATTCAACTGAATATCTCTAGGCATAGGTGACTAGGGTTGGGTACCGTTTGAACTTATAAATTCCGATTCCGATTCTGCTTATTGATTCCGATTCTTTTAGATTGCAATGTGATTAAATATAGAAAATGATATAAAAAATTTAGCAGTTTAGCATTCATTTGACAACAAGTATCCAATTCCTTACCTTAACTATCTGATTCTGGAATTGGAATTGATGTTCGATTCCCAACCCTAGTGTTGACACTTCCCTAACAGTGTTTTCCTTTGAGGGAACAAAAGATGGACTGTCTTTTTATCCCAAATCCCAGACTTGTTGATTAGATTGTCTGATTGTCTGATGACTTTCATTACAGTCATTAATCCATCAACTGAGTTTCAAAGGCTCTGGCATGTCTCAAATTAGGATGGACTGAAATACAACTCAGGCTTGATGTTCTGATTATTCATATTTGTAGGTTCTCAAATAGATTTGTAAATACACGTTTGTATGAGTGTGTGTGTTTTATGAACCGTGTCCTTTGAAGGCGATCAGCAAGTGACCAGCCACTCTGTCTTTTTATGGGAGTTTTATGGAGCCTCTCCCAGATGGTGGATAGATAGGTGTTAGATTGTGACTGCTATAATAGTCCACAGGACAAAGTGGTCCATCTCTGGCCTTGACACGCTCTGGGGATTGAAACTCAAGAGTGTATATATATCAAGCCACCGCTGGTTAATAAAATATTCCATCATATCTGTCAGCAGGAAAGCTTTTTGTGCTTGAGTCTGAAGTGCCCAAGGCTATCTGTGAAGAATAGGGACTGATGAAGTCATTGTTTCTTTAGATGTGATCATTTTAAATAATCAATTTACAGTGCTTACAGTAGCTTTATATCCTTTCCAATAAACTGTGAGGTAAACAACCATTAACCACACATTTTCAGAAAGCTTTAAAAATGTATTATATAATACAGTGTTGTCAAAGTACCGACCGATATACCATTGACACTGAAATTTTTAAAATGTCCATTTCCCTCCAAGATTTGAACACTGTTGAGCCGATTCTTAAACAGTGCTGATTGATCATTGACTATGTTTACATGTGCACGAATAATGTGATTATTTCCAATAATCAGAGTAAGCACTTAATCACATTGTGGTGTTTACATGTCAAGAGCAAATCTCTTCACTCCCGTTTATATGCAATTTCCATTATTCGTATTATTCGCCAAGAATTGTGTTTATTTTTTACTACCGAAAACATACCCAACTGCACAGCACAAATTATGGACTCAGAAAGAGCAGATGTGTTACAGGCCGCTGTTTTAATTTATTTACGTCTAATGCAAGACACGTTTGTATGGTTGTATTCCATGCTTTTTCAGTGCCATAGAAATATGATGCCAATTTGTTTGTTTCTGGATGAGGGTAAGGAACAGACTGGTGGCAGTGTGTTGTGATTTCCCCAGAAATGCAATGCTTTCTTCCACATCATCATTTCTAATTAGCGTATTATTACAGGTGCGCATCACGTTGCGGCAATATTGCGATTAAATTGTTTACATGCCTGTATATTAAGAATAAAATCGGCGTACGTCACGTTTGTTAATACGATTATGCTTGCTGCAATTAGGAGTTTAATCGCATTATTTAAATCGAAGTATTGCGTTTACATGAGGTAAAGTTTAATCACATTATTGCCATAATCTCATTATAATTGCATTAAGATGGAGCATGTAAACGCAAGATTGGTCTGTGATTGGCTACAAAGATCATGATAATATATATATAAAAAATATACATTTGGCTTTCAAATGTTAATTTAATTTAATTTAATTTGAGCTATACTCCCCTTCTTTAAGTCAAATTGATGTAAGTACATTTAAGTACAAATACCTATAATAGATATATTTTTTTTTAATTCTTGCAGTGATTACTTTTTAAAAAGGTAACTGTACTATTTGTTTATGTTGCCATATATGAACCTATACAAATAAAGGCAAGGCAAGGCAAGATTATTTATTAGCACATTTCGTACACAACGGTCCACCAGACTTTTATTTTGACGGCGCTGGGAAAGGCAGTGCCTGAACGCACACAGTGCTCACAGTCTCTTATTTACTGTCATTATTAACAGGTCTGTCTAATACGAATAGAAGTCTGTCTAATAATCAGATACAATGGTTAAACAAAGGAATTAATGTATACAAAAACTATTATAAAGATTGCTTTTATATTATTAATAATAGAAAGGCAAACATTATAATAATTTCTCGTTTGCAATCAGCATTAAGCAAATACGCATGTGTTTCATTTAAACAAATCTTTGAATGACTAATGAATATTTAATTTCACAAACCTTGCAAACTTAGTCGAATCCAGCTGTGAGATCTTGAGAAGTGTGCATTTTTATCCAGCATGATCGTGTGTTCTCTGTGTGAGGGTCGGTCCGTGTTAATTGAATGCTTTAAACTTTAAATGTGATTTCAAACTATGCTGCGCTTTATGCATTTGTCCACTGTCATATTTATGTAATTTTCACTGTGTGCTGTATGTAAAATGAGTATTACCATAGCTTTATCTGAAAAATATGATTCCCAATGCACACATACTTCCCAGAATACTGAGTGCCCAGTTGGTTACAGTGGTTACATCCTTTTTAATAATATTTTTATTAAATATTTATTTGTGAAAAATACTCATCTACTAAATCATCTAAAGTATAAGTATGTTTATTTTACATATTTAGTTTTAATCCATTGTCAAATTATTAAAAATTTCTTAAATATGAATAAAAAAATATATATATATGTATATATATATATATACACATAGTGGCTTTATATCGGCTATGGTAACCCCTGCTTTCTAAGATATCGGCATTGGCTGTTAAAACACAATATCTGTCGACCACTAGTCAAAATGTTGTTGTGCATGCATGTATTGTGTGTGAGCTTGTTTATGTTTGAAATGTAAAAGAAAGCAATAATTGATCTTTTCAAGTCTAATGCAAACATTTTTTATTTCATTGTAAGATATTATTAGTTATCGGCGTATATTTGGATGGAAGGATAGAAGCAGGGTATGTTCATTAAGAAATTTGTGCTATTTAATGAACAAATCCCACAATACACAGTCTGGTTATGTTTTAATAAATGCAAGTGTGTTGGCACTGAGCAATGGGCAATCGCCCCTCCTCAACCCCTTTATCCCCTCATGTTCAGCAGAACCCTAAACCTGCCCCGCAGGTGAGCATTGATGAAGGAAACGAATGATTCATGAGCTCACCTGCCTGCCTCCCCCTCAGAGACCCGGCCAACTGCAGGCATTATCAGTAGTAAATGGGTTTGAAAACGCATCGGCCAGGACAGGCCGTACGCCGTGTGATTTATTGGCCATGATGCTGCAAATAGTTAGTCGTGTTACCAGAGGGATATGAGCATTTTCATGGCCACAGTTCAAGTTTATTTTCAGACATAAATTCTGGGTGATGTGGGAAGGAAAAAAGCCGCAATAAATTTATGAAAAGAGAGATGTTGCTTGCAAGCGGCCAGCAGGAAGCGTTGTTTAAACAAACCAAGGACAAGGATGAACGACTGTTTTGTTCTCTTATCTTATGTTTTGTCAAGAGCTTCATTAAAGATGTTTTCCTTGAGCAGAAAAACAAGAACATTTGCTAGAGGACCTTAAAAATATCATGGGATGGAGCTAAAAATCCTCCAAGTTAAACTTTGAAGTAAAAAACAAAATAATTAAGATTTCTAGAAAAGAATTTGCATGCACCCATTGTTTTGATTTAGTGCTTTTTGCAGCACAGTTGTTTCATGAACCATGGAGAACAATTAACATTTGAACCTAACACGCTGCAAGCATGTGAAGGGCAGAACAATGGCGAAGGAGCTTTAGTGGCAGTGATCATTGCGTTGTGAATGAAAACATCACTCCAGCTCTCTGTTCCTTCTCTTTGTCTCTATATGCTTGTTAATGATTAGAAACTGTGATCAATGTACGTGATCGATCTCCTGCACAGCTGGCTGGACAGGATCACATTTCCCCTCCACTTTACAGCAAGTCTCAAGGGGCGGAAAACATTTACCTCACATTAGACATGGACACGATGATCCTGTTTACTGGCCGACTGAGCCTTTGTATTAATTATTTACCTCACATTGCGGAACAAATCATATTATCTGAGAGAAAAAGCACAGGATTGTGCTGTGTTTTCAGGGGAATCATTTCACACATCGACTTGTAACAACTGTTGCGTGTTTCTATTTATATCCATGTTGACCTTGAAATGTCTATGTTTATGATTTTGAATTGTTATAATGTTTATCTTTTTCATTTGCATATAGTAGCCGATTTTCCATAGGTCTCTGGAGTTTTATATTTAGAATTTTGTTTTGGTTTTTTATATATATTTAGGATATTTTTTTAATTTAAAGCAACTTTCAGCCAGTTTCAGCTGTTTCCATGATCTGAGTCAAAACTATTTTTAAAGTTTCTCACCACAGTTTTGAAGTCCGATCTCTCTGTATCACAGTGTTAACAAGGGTTATCATTCACTGACCATACATACAAACACACCACAGGATAAATACTTAAAGGAACAGAGCATCTTCATTGTAGTCTTTTTGGAAGTGTCACGGTTAGCACAGTTCCTTCAACTAGACTTACATAAATTAAGTACTTTGTAGACTCAGTCCTGCACATGGTGGTTAAAGTTAAGTGCCTGTGTGCAAATGGATCCTTTTGGGTCATCTCTGTAAGGACTGTCTTTAGCTCAAAGTAATTTGTAGTGTGCGCGATCATTGTCATCAGAGAAACACCACAGAGAGCCCTAACCAAGAGTAACTTTGATAACCTGCAGATTCTCTTGGTCCTTGACAAACTAAAATGCATCATATATAGATTGAGAATAAACACATTTAGCTAATGAAACTGTGTTCCAATTTAAAATGAATTTCTTGCAGCCACAAAACACAAGCTCAGGTAATATCAAGGTCATGGGTTTGATTCCCAGGGAATGCATAAACTGATAAACAATTTCTTTGAATGCAATGTAAATCATTTAACATTAAAGCATCTGCCAAATGCATGAATATAACAGTGAGTGCATTTAAGAGTGTGTTTAAGTTTGTAGCAAAATGTCATAGGTTCAATTCCCAGCAAATGCCTAAACTGATAACATATATACTTTGAATGCAGTGTAAGTCACTTAGGATGAAAGCATCTGCCAAATGCATAAACCTAAATGTAAGTGCATTGAAATGTGTGTTTAAGTTCCTAGGAATGGAAAGGTCGTAGGTTTGATTCCCACTTTCAGATGCATAACTAAAATTGTATGCACTATAAGTCAGTTTGGATAAAAGCGCTTTCAAATCTGCAGATGTATAGCTATAAAGCTTTAGGTTGTTTGGCAAACTGTGAAACACTATTGGTTTTGTTCCATGGAAACCATTTTATTGTAAATATTAGACACTTGATATTCCAATTGATTTTACATTTCCCGTTTTTATTTAGATGAAACCCAATGACACCCAATAGACTTTCAATGGTTTGATTTCAGTTTTTGACCAATAAGAGACAGAACGATTTAATCACTAACTCATACAAGCAATATACTTTATGCCAACTTCCAAGCACCATTCTGTAGATAATTGTTGCATTTTCTGTTGCTTCTGCTTTGCATAGACTACAAGCTAATTTGTCTCTTCTCCCTGAGATTTACTGCCTAAATTCTTTCAGCAAGCTTTCTGTTTTCATTCTTTATACTTTAACTAGTGATACTTGAGAAAAATGTAAGAGCATTCATAATAGATTGTCTGATCTTGATGAACTTGGAAGGAAGGCCTTGACAGTATTGTAATCCTATTTAATTTCTGACCTGTTTAGTCACTGAGGAGAGAATAAATATGTCATATTTAATCTCTGATCAGACAGGCATGATTCTGATTGACCTGTATAACATGACCACCTCTGGCTCTCTCCACTGAAAAACATCAGGTGTACACTGTCACCTCTATAAAGATGCCGGTCACACTTTATTTTAGGCTCAAATTCTCACTATTAACTAACAATTTACTATGACTTTTGCTACAATTAACCCCTTATTATTAATAGTTTATAAGGTAGTTGTTAAGTTTAGGGTATTGGGTAGGATTATGGATGTCATGCGTTATATGTACTTTATAAGCACTAATAAACAGCTAATATGTTAATAATAGACATGCTAATAAGCAACTAGTTATTAGTGTGAATTGGACTCTATACTAAAGTGTTACTAAGATGTCATTAGGGATGGGCATTTTTTCCATTGATTTTGCATTCGAATCTTTGGGCTCATAAAAAATTAATTTTCAAATATCTGTTTATTTAAATGAGGTTTAATTAGAAAGACGTTATTTTTAATTATCAACATTTTGTCAGGATTAGCCGATACACAACATTCTACAACAACATTGTTATATCTAAAGGTTTTATTTTGGTTTAAAACGTTTAAACAAACCAAAAACAGCATAAAAAAGGCATTCAAGATCAACCAGGGCAAAAAATCAAGCATATTGTGCCAATTACATATACTCGAGTCGGCCTTTATTTATTGTGTTTTGCATTGTTTCACATATTAATTATAAGAAATAATAAAATCCAAATGCTCAAGTTAAAGTTTGTTCCTCAGTGTGATAACAATAAGATGCGCTGACAAAGGTAACGTGTTAACACTTAACAGTTTCTTAGCACTGTGTGTTAAACCACTCTCCCTCAAGGAACCTTTATATATGTCTCAAGATCATTTATCAGATGAGCATTTATCTTCTTGACTCAGTCGGAGTACCTGCAGTCGTGAAGGCAGTGATGGACAGCTGCCTTTCCTCAGTCAACTGGGTTTGGATTTCATGTGATTTCTCATTGTGGTGGTGATATTATAATAAATACGTTTCACTGATTAATTTGATCAGAAGTAATTACATTTTGTCAGATCATTTAGTAAGATAATTTAGATCAAAGTAAATCCAAACTTCGCGAGGCAGATGACGACATCATGTGACATCCCAAATACTATCAACTTATTAACACGCTCCACAATGCCACCCAGTGCATTTAGTAATAACTGCTTATGATTTATCATTGAATCGCTGCATTCACGGCCAGCAAATCAACACATAGTAAAATTTTAATAGTGTTTTTATTAATTTGAATAATAGCTACAGACCGAATATTCAAATGTTCGACTATTCGTGCACACCCCTTGTCATTATCTATTCACAGGTCATAATTTAAGCATCCAGAGGGTTGATTTAAGCCTCATCCTGTCAGTGTTTTGAGTGTCGTACCAATCACAGACGTGTTTTAGGCTGAGTTTTTAACTCCGTGCCTGGGAGGGGAAGTGGCCTGCTGGGTCTGGCCCCACTCAGTTTCAGTGCAATCTGCTACTAATGTGGGCAGTGCGCCCGTACACTGACGGAACTGCTTCTGTTATCAAAAGGAGGCTCCGGTTTTGTGAGGCGAGTGGTTTTGCACTTTGCAGTGTTTTTCATTTAGGTCTTCTTGTCATGCATTATGTGCATTATGTTATACTGTCATGTAAATGTTTTGTTTAGAAGTGCATGGGATTTGTTACCAAATGTATGTTGTATCATGTCAGTCCATGTGCTGCTGCCCCCCACTGGCTTCATATTCTGTGTGTAATCCTGTTACTCGATGTGCAATACAACATTAAAGAAGAAAACGAGAAACAAGAAGAGAAGCGCCATAACAGCATAACATTCATGAGTTCATGCCTGAGCGCTTCAGTTATTTCTTGATTTCTTCAGCGAGTGCTTGGTTGTTTGAATCAGATGACAAGTTAAAAGAAACCCCTCAGGTGTTCATGCTAATTGACCCTAGCATTAACCCATGCCAGGATCATTTTTCATGGCAGCGCCATTAAACATATTATTCCTTTTAACACACATCTTTCAGGGCTGGAAAAGGCACTGAAATAAGTAAAATGTTAAGTTGTGTGAATTTATAGTATGTTTATCAAGTTTTGCTGTCATTTTAAATTATTTAACTTGGCTTTACTGCTTTTTGTGGAGTAAAACTTGCCTGCAAGTCATTCTATTAAAAAAAGTCAGCTAAGGGTTTTTCAAAATAAATAAAAAAATAAATTTGTTTCAGATTCAGAAGCTCTAAATTTGATTTGATTCAAAATGTGATTCAGTATTGATAATTGTGGATAAATATCAGGTACAGTACATGCATATTTTTCTTAAAGAAAAAATCTCTCTAAGCTAATGCGGTTACACAGAGAGGACTCTCATTTAATATATTATTATCATTTTAGAGGTTAAAATTATTAAACTATTTAAAGTCCAAACAATAAAATTAAATTGCTGTTTATTTTATGCATATTATGATCAAAACTCAAATGTTTACATATATTTAAATTTCAAATAAGGCAATTTTTATGTCCTTTTTTTCCCATGCCGTTTTATTGATGTCTCTCTGGGTTGAAACACTGATTGAGCGATTACATGAGGCATGATACATTTCAATAAGTTACTGTTTCTTTCAACATACCTGCCAATTTTCATTTTGTACTAGGAGCAAAGAGAAAGAGATTAATCTTTTATTCATAAAACTAGTATCTGAGAGCTAGTACCGATCCAGCAGTACTATAAAATAATTAATTAGAATTCCTTATCCAGAATCAATGAAAATGTCATGGAAAAGTCATGAAGATTCACTATGTGCGGAAAGGTGTTGATGTAAGACTTTGGTGGCCTTTATGACGTTGGTCTCTGAGATGGAGAGAGATTCAGTCACCAGTGCCAGCAGCGTGACCACAGGACAGTCCATATTCTCTCATGACTTCATTTTCAACACATCAGTGCACACTGAACACAGTTGCCTCTCGGCCTGTGAACAGAACGAAGAACGGCTGAATGTTATATATTTAATCTGCTCTTCATATGCTCTTTTTCGAGTCTCTGAAGCCACAGGGCTTCAGTGTTCTCGTTCACTCACTGTTTGCAATGCCTCACAGTGATTATTTTTCTTTAATTAAGCATTCTGGTAAACAAAACCATAAACTAGCCATTAGACATTTCCAAGAGAGCATCTGTTGACTATTTAGAGTTAACCTTAGCGGCTGTAAAAACTTGATTTAATTTGTTCTTTGCTGAGTAGCCATGCACAGTAGTGTTTTATCTAAAAGAGATTGCCACATGCACGCTTGGATGAAAGTGCAGAAATGTCCGCTTGAACTCCCGCTGTTAATGAGTTAGTGTGCAGCTTGGCAACCTTTTGCCATGGAATCTCCTGAGGCTGATTTGGTGCAATTGCAAAATTGTTGTTTTATTAAGCATAATAGAAGAAATCATAAACCACCAGCGGCTTTCACCTCTATGTGCCACGAGGTGTTGTGACCAGGATCATTCTCTCTCTCTTTCTCAGACTGCAATGTGTTTACATTTCCAGGAATTCTCTGAAGCCGATGACTGTGTTCATCCACACTTTCATGGCATGTGCACGCTGGTTGATGTGTTGAGAAATGAGAGGGTAATGCCGTCTGCCACATGTGCAGTCATATTTTATTTATCACCAGAGTTTCCTCGTGCCTTCCTAAATTTCATCACTTCTCAGACTCGCACCTGCTGATGATAGCCCACATAAAAGCAACAGCAGGGCATGGAAAGCATACAAACATCCTCTCAAGTCAAACAGTACTCCCGTCTTTGAACTCTGCATCTACTTTTCCAAAACTAAGAATTTTAATGAGCGTTTATAGTAGTGGCTGTGTTATAAGGGTGGACAAGTCACTTGTCCTTAATGAGGAGTGGGTCACTGTATGTAATCATTTCATGTTTGTCAGCTAAATTATTTGATAGAAAAATCAACTGAGTTTTTAAGGCCAAATGAAATGGCTTGAGAACTACATTTTCTTTTCTTTTCATTATTTCCTCTTGAAACAAAATTTCTTCAGAATGAGATTTGCTTAATGTTATAGTGCACATTTTATCTTACCAAACATTTCTAATTTGCGATATTATTAAGACGTTTGTCTGTGAGATCTGCAAGAACTCGCATGCGCGCAGCGGAGGCTGTCTGTCAGTCACACACACACACACACACACACACAACAAGAACGAGTGCGGTACACGCATAACAGTACGAAAACCCCCGCTTATTACAAAGAGTGACAAAAGAGAGAGCAAAACGTTCCAAAATGTGGTTATACTTCACTAGAGTTAATGCTGACAACGCTCATTGTCATATGTGCAAAACAATATTTGATTGTAAGGGCGGAAACACAAGCAATCTATCAAAGCATCTTTCAAAAGTGCATTATGTGTATCGACTGCCTAGCTAGCTCGTCTCTGGTTGTTGCCCCACCTACGTCAGGTATGTATGCTAAAATCATGTTGAATCAATGTTGTTCACATCATTTAAAATAAATGTAAAATCTCCCTGGTTTGCTAACCTTACATAGAAATTCTGTTGATTTCTTTTGGGAAAAATGAGAATGAAATCAACATATATTCTACTTGTTTATATATATATTTTATTTTCATATATTTTCATATATATATATTTTTTTTTTTTAAGCTGCAGCTACTATGAACCAACCAACTCCTCCTAACACCTCTGGTCCAAGACAAGCCCATTATTAATTTTACATAAAAAAATTAAGAAATGTTAATTCTGTTCTCAACTTGTTCTTAAAAAAAAAAAACAGACACACAACACAAAGTACAGATAAGAATACCGTTAAAGAACCGGACCATTAAGCAGTATCGGTAAGAGTAGTAATACCGTTAAAACCTTAACGATACCCATCCCTAGTGTTTATAATTGCAGAAAAGGACTCTCTTATTCTGGAGAGGATTTTTTTTTTTTTTTTTTTTTTACAATTTTATCATACATTTGTATGAAACCATTCGTGTGAATCAAAATATTTTTGGTCCATTTTCTAGGAAGGAAAGTGTGTAAATTCTAAAAGTGTATATCTGTTTTGTCAACTTTTGTGAGTAAACTAGAATAGTAATTTAAATGACCTCAAACTGACAGACATCAGAGAAATTTAATTCGGACATCAATATCACTGTGTGACACAAATTTCAATCGAATTGTTAACTTGATGATGTAGTTGCAAAATTAAAGTTTTTGTAGATGTCATGGTCCATGTAATGCTTCATAATTCAATTTTCAGACCATATGGTGCAAATGCAAAAAAGCAAATATGTTTTTTCAACTACTTCATGAATGAACAATTACCATTTTATTTCCTTTTTTATTTTACTTATTTGCTAAATTGTGACCTCAGAAATTGATCATTTAAAAAAATTAAATCGAAGCAATTTTCTTTTTTTTTCTTTTTTTTTAACTTACAATTTGCGCTTTGGGTTGTACCATTTGTGCATGGAGGGGGGTGATGGGGGTTGCACATTATGTGTTAGAACATGAATGCAACATGTAAAAGCAATTTCCTCCCATAGAAAATTGTGCCATACACACACACATAACCACCAGAGACATAGACGAAATATTTATTCATAAACATAATTTTCAGAAATCCGTATACATCTCCCTGTATTATTTGAACTGTAAAAGATACATTTGATGCATATAGTTTTTTTTCAGCAGGCTACAACATTATCATGAATTATGTAACTCGGTGGCAGTTGGCGCTGGCGCGGTCACTTCCAAAGTCCCGCAAGTCTGTGTAAAGTATAGCAGAGCATAGCAAATTACTGTCGGCTATGATGTTTTTCAAATGTTGATTTTACAGTTCAAACATAACCCTGACGAGATACAGCCAATGTAGACGGATTTTAGTGTGGCTGGTGTTTATGAATAATACTTTAGCCTATGTTAATAATGTTTATTGAGTTTGTTAATTTAAAAACTGTTATGCATAAGCAATGTTAAACGTTTTCCTTGTGTGGAAAACCTTAACGCATAATTGAACACGTTGCATTCTAATTCTGGACTCGCCTGCTTGTCTGTATCATGTTTACTGAATTTGGTCCTTTAAAAACACACTGTTAATGCATTAAGCCACGATAAGGGTTTTAGAATGTTCCCCGATGGTTATGTGTGTGTGCATGATGCACATTGCATTCATGTTCTTGGCTCTTCTGCTTGTGTGTAAATAGTAGGCTATGCTTTATTAATGAGATGTATGTTTTGCTTTTTTAATCACTGTCTCAATGCATTAAGGCTTAAGCCATAGCATTTTGTTTTCAAAGGGAGGAAAACAAATGCTTAACTTGAGAATTTGCTTGTAGCGTTCATATTCCGGTCACATCTGCTTCCCAGTAGGCGCAAGGAAATATAGTTCACAACATTAATAAGGTGTATAATGAATTTAGCTGTACTTTTACACTGTCTTCTTCCATTAAGGCTATTGGAGGATAGCAGTTTAGCGAGTAGCACATACATTCTCATCTGCTTTCCTGTATCTATACTTTATTAATACATCGTATTAATAAATATACAGAGTTTGGGCTTATTAATTTATACCACTGTCTTGTCTTTGTTCATTCAGCCACATATTTTCTTCAGTGGGGCACAACACACATAATGTGCAATTTAGCGCAATTTGCTTTCATATTGTGGGCTATTCTGTTTGTCTGTAAATAGTAGCCTATATGTTTATTATTAATAAGGTGTGTCCTCCAGTGTTTTAGTAGGATACTTTAAGCCATGTCAAGCCTTTGTGAAACAGTCTGCAGCACACCAGCTAATGGTACAGCCCACAGTGCATATTGTAAGATTTAAAAAAAAAAGAAAGAAAAAATAAAAGAAAGATTTTTTTTTCCTTTTTTTTTAATAAATGATCATTTCTGAAGTCACAATTTAGTAAAAGTAAAATTGAAAAAATTAAATTGAATTGCAATCATTCATTTATGAAGTAGTTGAAATATTTTTTTTTGCATTTGCTCCATGTTGTCCAAAAATTGAATTGTGAAGCGTTACACGGACTTGTCATGATAATGATTTTGTAGCAATGTTTGCATCAAATGTAACTTCTTTGGAGATTTAAAGGGTTTGTGGTCCACGTTTCATTAGGAGGAGAAGCTTTGAGATTCATGCAATTAAGAAGCACACGGCATCTTTCGAGGACAGCTGGAGGAAGGGGATGCTGGGATACGTAAGCTCACTATTGCCTCAGTTCAGTCTAAGGGCTACTGATCAACAGAGAAAAAAGCCTGATCAAGGCCATAGCAGCCAGCATCACATTCATGTGGGTGTAAAGTCAGCCGAGGCTCTTGTTGATTGGGAGTGTTTCCCTGGTGTTTCCCTGGTGTGGGGCAAGAACATGACTGAGGGGCTCCGGGGGCTTATGAGCACATTAAGACCCCCATCGGTCCATGAGACAGATGGACCGTATCTCCTAACAACACAGTCGCTGCCTCCCATTTATTTAATCTACAAAATGATTTATTCAAAGATTTAATTTCATGACAAAAGCCTCTTCAGAGATGCAGTTTACAGGTGTGGTACAGATACAGCAGCCTTTGTATTAGAGCCTCGGCTGACTTTACACCCACATGAATGTGATGCTGGCTGCTATGGCCTTGATCAGGCTTTTTTCTCTGTTGATCAGTAGCCCTTAGACTGAACTGAGGCATCCAACTGAGTGCATTTCACTTTGTGGTACTGAGTGCGTAGAAGCTTTCCTCATGTGTCAGCAACAGTTTAGGGTGCTCAAACAATCGAGTAGGAGTGTCAAACACATTGAATACGGACTCCGGCTTGTGGGTGAAATACTGTCACTTCACGCACAAAAAAACTAAATAAAACAAAAAATAAACATCTGTGCTTAATTATTATACTGGATTGATGCATAATTTAGTTTTTTAAGCTACAGCAGAACAGACAAAAATGATAGCAGCCTTTCTTTTAATTATTTGCTGCACAAATACATGCTTTTCAGGATCTGTGGATGTGTATGACACAAATGTTTCAATAATAATTACAGAGTTTGACTGAGAAGCAGATCTGCTATTAATTAGTTATGCAGTTGTTGTTTTTTAGTTTGTTTTTCTATTATTTTTAGGGTTGTGCTGATAGACTATAATATCCTGTGTCGACGATAGTCAGATATATTGACCTAAACAGATTTCTCTGTCGATAATCAAGTGGATATTAGGCCCATTTTCCTATTAATGTATTATATAATAATAATAATAATAATAATAATAATAATACCTATTATAACTTATTATAATTCGGCTATCAAACTGCCCAGCTATTTCACTTCAGCACCGCAACATAATTTTCAGAAATCCGTATACATCTCCCTGTAATGTTTGAACTGTAAAAGATATATTTGATTATAAAAATTTATAAAATATTTGCAAACACACAAACACACACACACACACGTGCACACACGCAAAGAAGATTAGAGCCTGTAGTCGGTGAAGTTGTCCGCTTTGACTCAGATAACTCATTAAATCAATGAAATGAACATACACCGGTCTGTTCACATGAAGCATGAAATGGGAAATGTCTTTCTGCAGAGCAACACTCTATAGGAATCAAACTCTGGCCTTAGGTCTGAAGGAACCTGAGCATGTCATTGCATCGGTGTATAATGCAGATCAACCAGCCTCTCGAGACTGATGGAGACAGATTGTGAGGTTTAGCTGGAGATTTGGTCCTGAGAGGAAACTTAAGCCCTTGAACGCACATACATCACCTCTAATTCTGCAACATGTCAAACTTCTTCTGCAGTGGGATCTTTACATCTCACAAGAGTCACAAAGTTAGGAAGTAATGCTTCCTGATAAAGCACGTGGACCTCCATGCATGTGCACACCTGTGCATGCAGTGTTTATTTAGGTGGTGATGGGGATTGTGTAATGAGCCTGTGTCGTGCTGTATTGCAGTGCAGGTGTTACATGGTTGTTCTTGGCTTTACTCTCCTCATGTCAGGACATTATTAATGTGAGAGATGGATCTGCACTGAGCCGCCCGCAGGATAAACCAGAGGAGAGAAGCTCCTACGAGCAGAGAGCAAAGTCCTCTTCCCACACACAGACATAAACAAATAGTTTTTATAAAGTTAATTTCAGATAAAACAAGAAATGCACCTGCATCACTGCTTCATGGCTAGAAGTAACTGGCAGTTGTGCAGTTATATTAAAGACTTACACAACAATGCTAATTTACAGTACAAGAACAGTCTTTTAGAAAAGTAGTCCAGATTACAGCTCAAGAAACTAGTGTAAATAATTAATAATTAATGCATTAAAATACTTTTATAATGCATATAAAAGCTTTAAGTAAAGTATTACCAAACTGTTGATATCTGACATATGTTGTGATCTATCTGATATGGTGTAGAAATAAATAAATAAAAAAAAACTATCTCTATCGGATAATATTTCTACAATATTTCTGGTATTTCAAACAAACTCGGCCCATATTTGCCAAGAACCCAAAATCCTGCAATCAAAAAATAAGAGATTCAATAAGGACTCATATTTTTCCAAAACCAGATGATCTGAGCTTTCAGTATATAACCAATAACATCACTTGTATCTGCAACCAAGAAAAGAGCCATGAAAGAGCATACTCAGAGTGATAAAGTTGTCCTCTGGGATATTACAGGGAGTGTGTGTATTCATGTGTGTGTATGTGTGTAAATGTGGCTCCATCCAGACGTGATGGAATGAAAAAGTGAAATGCATTGTGTCGGTGAAGGACTGGGCAGTGTGGGGATGAAAGAGGATTGGGCAAGGCATGTAAGGGCTGTTATTAAGGCTAATTGGCCGTGCTGTTTGCCGCAGGGCTCGCCACAGTTTGACACGTTAGATGATAGGTTTCCTGCATGTCCTGCGCTAGACTGAAGGAAGACCCAGAGTCTGTCCCTGTACCATTTCCCTCAATCCTATCCACACCATGTCCTCATTCTCTTATTCTTGTGTGCAATGGGTCTGTTATAATGACAGCCCTTATGTTATTGTTGGAGAGACGTGTTATGTGATCACAGTGAGAGTGTTGACAGGCCATTAGTACGGGATGTTCAAGGTTCAAAGTTCATTTTCCACCCCAGAAGAACATGTGGGTAAGGGAGGATTGGTGAGATGTGTGTGACATCACAATACTTAAGAAGCACATGCTCTCAGCAGCTTCGATGTTGAGAAGTTTCATCGGAGACAGGGTCAACCCAGTGGTTAGGTAGACAAAAATAACCCAGAGTTAATGACCCAGCACCTGGGTAAAAATATTAAAAACAACCCAATAAAATGACCCAACAGACTAAACCCAGCATTTGGGTTAAAAAAATAAATAACCCAGCATTTTTTGGAGTGTAGAAGTTTAAAGTATCAGTCTTATATCGTACAAAAGGCATAGTTTAAGCCTTAGGGTTAGTGGTTTATTTAAATATCACTAATGAGCTTCTTAACCTGCAAAATGATTAAATAAACCACTAAAATGACACCCACAATGTCAAAAACACAATCACCCGAGCCACTGACATACAGAGTAGTCCTTGACAGCTCAAGGTCAGCGTTTATGAGGCTATACACAACAAGGATTAGACAAATACATGAGATCAACTGCATATTAATAACTTGTTCACTGTGTGTGATGGATGTAGTAATCCATACAAATTACAGTTGAAAGATTATCTATAATTGCCTGTGCCTGATACATATTCTATCATTGGAAAGATGCATATTGAATATGTAACTCCATTTATCTGAGCAGTAAATGGCAAATGGATATGAGGAAAATATGTGTTTCCTGTTCCTGCTCGATTAAAATCTCACTCTAGTCAATTCTGAGCAAATCCTCATGGCTTGCAGCACGTAATAAAGCCCAGACCTTCCACAAAGAAGAAACTTTATCTCACCACAGTGAAAATAATCACAGTTTTCTCTGTGTATGTAATTGAGGGCAGCCCTTGAAAGACAATAGAAGAGATTGAAGTGGCCTGGTTAATTGTCTGTGGGTTTGTGCACCGTGTCTTGACTCTAAAGCAGAGATTCCCTGCTGCGGTCCTGGGGACGAGAGCTAAATTAGCTGGCTCTAAGAATATAACTCTAAGATTATTCACATTACAAGCTACAGTAGTTTATGGCAAATGATGGTGAATATTTTATGTGGAGTTGTTTCATTTCATTTAAGCATCCTCCTTAGAAGAAACATAGAAACAAATGATTATTATTGACATGCGTACATAAAAATATTTGACAGCACAGCTGTCTTAAACATTGGTAATAATCAGAAATGTTTCTTTAGCAGCAAATCATCATATTAGAATGATTTCTGAAGATCATGTGACACTGAAGCCTGGAATAATGATGCAAACATTTCAGCTTTGATCACAGGAATATTTTTTTGTGAAAATATACTCTGTATTCAAATCATTAACAGATTTTGAATACTTATACTTTTCACAGTATTACTATTTTTACTGTATTTTTGATTAAATAAATGCAGACTTGTTGAGCAGAAGAGACTCAAAAACATTGCAGTGAATAGTATATATAAATGTGTGTGTGTGTGTGTGTGTGTGTGTGTGTGTGTGTGTATATATATATATATATATATATACATATATATAGACACACACCACCATTTTTCTTAGTAAATCTAATTCTAAAGGTGCTATTGACTTTACATTTTCACCAGACGTCGGTAACAACCCAAGTGATCCATATGTACAGTGTTTCTGAGTGTTCTGTATCTACTAACTTCTAAATGTTGGAACATTTATATTCCAGGTTGCCTTTTTTGGTTGCTTGTCATTAAGCTTTTATGTAAAGCAACTTGCAGTGCACGCCATGCTGCTTCAGTCCCACTGGAGCGATCTTGATTAAGTGTCTTGCTCAAGGGCACAGTGCTGATAGGGGAGCTTTGTATCTTTCCACTTTTTATGGGTCCGCCTACCTGGGCTCTTTTGTGTTGGCAATGCAAAATGTTAACCACCTATTCTGTGTAATGACAGCACACATCCTCAGTGTAATGCCTTTCTCTTTACTCGTCTTCCTGAGGTGGCCCCCTTATATAAATATAGCTGTGTTTTTCAATTCCTTTCACTTGAAATATAAAACAAAAGGCAGACATGACTCTTCACTACCCTGATGAGTGGTATCTGTGTAAGCTGACATCAATAGACCCTCATTCCCGGAGGTAGTGTACATAAGGAGAGATTTAAGGACAGGCCTGTGCATGCAGGCTGGGAATGAGTGAAACCCGAGCCTCGTGATGCTCACGGGCCACCTATAGTGTGGAGTCTGGATGCTGTGGGGTTTCTTCTTCCCTATCAGAGCTCATAATCGTCCTCCGCACTGCCTGGGAGTGAAGAATGTGTAAATTAGCATGAATTATTAAGGTTGAGGAAAAAGTCTCTTTAATCGCCAGCGAGGTCAGTGCTCTGAATTATGTAGTTAAATTACGTAACCCTGCATGTCTGCTGATTTGCAAAAAAGGTCCATTTTTTTTTAAATTATTAACAAAATAAGAATGAAGATTTTTTTATTTATATGTGTGTCAGCGAATGATGGGGAAAGTTACTTTTAAAAGTAATGCTTTACAATCACTGGTAAAAATCGTGTTCCAGGTGGTAAAATACATGTTTTTTGGAGGGGTTTAGATGTGTTTGACTTAAAGCAGCACTGCTTAGGCTGATCATCGTGTCTCATCAAAGTACTGTGAGAGCTATAGCCTATAAGAGAGCAGACATCTCCTTTGCTTTCTCTCCCTGTAATTTGATGTCATACATCGATCGATATTCAAGTCGAACACACCTCTTTACTCTCACGTGTCACATGACCGAGTGTAATCACGGCCTCTTGGGTTGAAAAATTAGGTTGAATAAGTATGGTATAATATAAGTGTTAATACAAGAGCATTGTATTAACATCGTAAGGTTGTGAGTTCGATTCTGTTAGGTTAAAACTGTTAGGCTATATGCACTGTAAGTTGCTTTGGATAAAAGCATCTGCTAAATGCATTAATTTAATTTTAAATTGAATAATACAAGACTTATTTACTTCACAAATGGTTTTGAAAAGCAGAAATGCTACAAAATACATCTTATTTTGAGAGAAAGTGATGTACTCAAGCAAAACAGACACTGTGTTTGGAATCAGCAGCCCACAATTTATAAGAAACATGTATTGGATTTCATTCAGCAAATATGATGCAGGGCAGCGTTATTATTGCACCAATGAGTAGCTATAACAGCTGGTTTAGGCAGACTAGTTTATAGTTCATGAAATTATACATTTGTCGTGTGTTCTACAAGATGTGGCTTTTCTTACTTAAGGAAAAAAAAATAAAAAAATGCCATTAAACCAATTCAAGATATTTGTCACAGTCAGTTAACAGTTTGCAAATATCATAGAAAGTATTGAGTAATGTTGTAAATTTATTCTCTGTGTTGCCAAATTCCCTGTGTCTGCGTTAATACATCAGCTATTGTTTTCATAGCAAACTCACTATCCACTCCAAACTCCTACATATGAAGTATTTCACTGCTCGAGCATTTTCAAGCTAAAAACCAAACCTCTCTCTGTGGCTGTTTTAACCTTGTTTTTGGACGATTCTGTAAGATCTCTGTGTGTCTTTGAGGACTCTGGCTTGTGGTTGTGTTGAATTTAAATGAGACTCTGGCTTTTAGTGTAATTATTAGATTAATCTTACAGTTAGTCTGGCTGTTTATTTTTATGAGATGTCACAATTTATTCAGGGAACTTTCTGTCATGTTCGCTAATGTTGGATGAATTATGAATATTCACCAGCCATAAACAGCTATGTTGCTCTAGCCATGAAACTGTATTAGCATTACCTTTATTAAAAGTATATTTGTGTCCGTATTGCAATTACATTTTAGGAAGAAAAACTGAAAGCATCTTAAATAAACAGAAGGCAAAAGTTGCTAGAGGATTTGACATGTTTTCTGTGGCATATGTTTTTAATGCCATATGTTTTCATATGTTTTCTGTGGCATAAATATGACTTTAGCGTGCAAGATTCAAGCATGTCATATAAACAGCAATCAAGCATGCATTTTGCATTTAAACGTGATGACATGCAAAGGTTACAGTTGATCCCAAACTGGTTATCACAACACTTTCACTAAGATGTACACTCTCATAAATTAATAATGCATTGTTATTTTTGTCAAGACAAGTGTCATGTGACTGGGTGTGTGATAGAACCCGGATGACCAGCAGCTCAGCGAGTATGTAATTAGGACAAGTGAAATCTTAATGCATCGTGTGTTGGCTAATGGCACTTCCTCTCCACGCTCTGCATGGGCATAATTCAAGCGAATCTGTTTCTCTGTCATAGTGGGGTGTGTCGTCCTTCACATTGATTAACATTATGAATTCATGCCACTGTGTCTGTCTGCAACAGCCTCTGGCCCTGGGGACCGGAGCGGTATATCAGAACAGATGTGAACTCACCCCGCTGTCACCCTATATCTTGCAGATACAAGATACTTTATGTCACCGAGGGCCTGTGTTTTTACATTCTGTGTGTTAAACTGAAATTTCTTGTACTTGAATGCAATGGAAATGTCTGTTTCTGTGTGTTCGACATCCCCTTTGCTTTCATTTTTCAAGTCTTAGTGTAAATAAATTATTTCTCTGACAATCAGAAAATATTAGAAAATATGACTGAGTGGTAAAAATGAATGTGTTCATTGATATATTGAGCACAGTTATTCTTGTGTGTATGATCATGCAAACAATAATCAATGAATTTCATGAAATGAATATCTGCTAGCATCTGTTTCTGATACTGATGCGCTTGTAATATTCTGTTAGGCTAAAAAACAATGGTGTTTTTTTGTACTGAAACAATTAAAATGTAAGTTTCACACTGGAATTAAGTAACATCTACTTAACTAAGTTGTCACTGCACTGGCATTAGTACGCACAACCAGCGCAACGTCATAGAATGTCTGTGAACAGATTCACGCCCACTTTTAGGGGAAAACAAACCACCATACAGTATTGGATCGAGGAAGTGGACTGACCTTACAACATGCCAAAGAGTTGTTGTGTGGTTGGGTGCACCAAAAATGTTTGTAAAACCCCAAAATTAAAATTCATGCCTACCTGCCATCATCATCCATATCTTGCTGTTATGGAAATATCATAAATACATATGATGCTAATCAAAAGCTAAGTTGGCTAGTTGTATGGCTGGACAGAATAGTGCACTCAGTACACTAAATATAAAGACATAATATATACATTAAAAGATGTTTACTTTCAAATACGAAGTAAAATCATTCACTGGCTTACCTGGTGACTCGATGAGGTACAAGTACAGTAAATGTATATATTTTGTCTTTATATTCAGAGTACTGAGTGCACTTTTCTGTCCATCCATACAACTAGCCTGGCTTATTTTTCAATTAGCGTCATAAGCACTATTCGGACGGGACTAGTTTTCTAAACTACGTTTGAGTTTCGATTCTTACCACCTTACGTCTGTGATTTTCATGTACCAATTCGGACTGGACTAGTATCTCCGTGTTTATTACAGAGGTGGGAGGGTCTGATTTGTGCATCTGGGCGTCACAGAGATTACGCGCTCTGTATGCGTGCATTGCATTCATTCAGAATGATTGCCTTAGTATTATTACACAATAAATACTAAATGGCTAGTATAGCAAACCTTGTTAATGTGTGGTTCTTTTAGTTAAACTTGTTTTCCTTTTTTATTTTTATTTTTATTAAATGTAATTAAAACATTATGTAACTGAGTAAATAAATGAACGTGAGTAATCTTACCTGATGCTGATATTACAATAGCCGGTATTAACAGTTTACGCGATCTTGCTCTTGATTTTATTATTTGTATTATTTTTTTATTATTATTATTGTGAAATAAAATATCACTGGCAATCACAGACATTCGCATTCGGACGGGATTAGTTTTCTCAGAGGATCACTGAGTTTGCTGAAAAACAGTAGGTAATTTGCTCTGGAATTATCACAGAGGTTGTGTGAGAAAAACACAGACGTGGCAGATTCGGACGGGATTAAAATCACCAAGTACGTCTGTGAAACGCAGATATCTCTAACGACCCCCTGTAAAACTAGTCCCGTCCGAATAGGGCTATAGGGACATATTTTTAAATTGACCAAATCACGCTCTGTGGCAGGCAGGAAAAACTCTAATTCCTACCTAGTCTTCAAAGGTGTACCGGGCTCAGGGCGGCATTAAACGCTGAACTCTGTGACGATCAGTTAAACTGAAAGTCCGAAAGCGTAACCCCTACAGAGAGATAATTCTCCACCCAGGATAACCCTTAAAAATAAAAAAGGCAAAATAAACAAAACAACAAACAGTGTTCCGTCATAAGAATTGTATATACAACCCAGCTGGATACACTCTAACTAGTTCATTCATTAAAAAGGTAACCATTCACAAAAATAATCACATAGCTACTCGCCAACATTCCTACACCAAAGGATCGCGGACGAAACACACAATTTATGTCACGGCCAGCTCGTTCTCGACCATAACATAAAATAGTAGCACTTGTTCAGATTGATTGACTTTCTTTATTCAAGTATTAAAATAATTCAATATCAAAATAATATAACATAATATCTAGGGTTTAAATAATAATCCAAATGGTGAGGACATGTTGATAGGCTACAACAACAAAAAAATCAGAGAGTCGATGACTTCTCATGAGGACTGCCATTCCCCTGGAGAAAGTGAAATTGAGAGGATCAGTCCCTTCTTTATACTCTCCACAATTAGAGGATATTATTCAACAGGGGTGTGCAATCCTCCACACACTTCCAAGTCATCCCGCCACCAGCAGGTGAGAAGAGGAAGCACAGGGTCGTAACAGTGGACATATAATTACTTGACTTGTTTAGTCTTAGGAATTTCTTAAAGCTGCAGTAGGTAACTTTTGTAAAAATATATTTTTTACATATTTGTTAAACCTGTCATTATCTCCTGACAGTAGAATATGAGACAGATGACCCAGTGGTCCTATTGACATTTGCAGAAACTCCATCGCTCCCGGTAAGAAAACAACCAATCAGAGCTGCGGTCCATAACTTTGTTTGTGTTCAAAATGTAGAAAAATTTATATAATAAGTGAGTACACCATGAATCCATTTTCCAAACCGTGTTTTTAGCCTCTCCTGAATCACTAGGGTGCACCTATAATAAGTGTTTATATTCGGACTATTTTAGATTGCTTCGGGGGCACCGCGGCGGAGTAACCCAGTACCTTTGTGATTCTTCATAGACATAAACAGAGAGAAGTAGTTCCGGTTACGATGTTCTCCCGCAAGACGCAAGCAGTTCTGTTTATTAACCGCTAGAGTGTCAAAAGTTACCTACCGCAGCTTTAAGTTATTCACGCCTGCCGCCTTTATACGGATGTTGCTTTTTTGTATGGAAGTCTATGGGAAATCTAGTTTATTTTCCCCTAAAAAGGGGCCGTGACATAATTGACAGTTACGTTCCCAGATGTGCTGGTAGTACGTACGTTCATTAAATGATACAACAAAAACCATAGTCATAATGTAACCATCTTATAACCAAACCACAAGCTGTGGTAACCACAAGAACCCTAAAAACAGAAACTATCACTTTAATTAAAAAATGCATAAAATAATGTCAGCACCTTATTTCAACATTGACTAATCCATTTCACTCCAATGCAAGTGCAAAGCATGTTGTTAACTATAAATCTATCCGTGTATTTTTAATTAAGTCTCTATTTTAAAAAAATAAATAAAAAATAAGGTGTTTTAGCATATATTCATTCACATTCTGAATGGTCTCTAGTTAAATGTCGTCTATGAAAACATCTGGCAGTTGCTTCAGAGATGTTGGTGGAGGGAATCAGCTTCTTAGTCTTCTTTCCAAAACTGCCCACAGGGGTTTGATAATATTCAAGTCAGGTGATTTGTTTGGCCAGGGCAGATGTTGAAGTTGTTAGTGCTCCAGCTGTCCAGGTTTTAGGATCTTGAATCTTTTTTACATTGCTTTATTATTCACTGTGATTGAAGTTTTAGCAGATAGCTCTTTCATGGAGGTTGGCTTTATTCTCTGTGGTCAGATTTTGTGGAAACAGGGTCTTCAAGGTGGACATTAACGTTTGCTGTCACTTTGCTGCTGTATCTGTGTGTTGTTTGGACACAGTCCTCCTTCATGTTTGTAAGTCTCTGTCATTCACGTTCAGTGTTTGCCTTCTTTGCTGATGAAATCTAGCCATATTTGTGTACACTGTCATAATCACGAAGACTCAAGAAAACCAAAACAATCGGGCTGTTAAGGTTAAAGACACTCCTGCTAAACAGGCTCCCATGTTTTTTTCTCATTTGGAAGTCTGGCATTTCACAGATTACTTATACTAAACACTCGAAAATATAGATACACGTGAGTATTGTGATATTTAGTTTGGAGATACTCAAATATTCAAATTGCAATCAATTGTATTGATTCTCAATCGATTCTTTATATCCCAACCACTAGATAGCAGTCTTCATTTCTGAACTTAAACAGTGACAGGAAATTCTAGCATTAGGGCACGCCACTAATGTTAGTGTTAATATAGTTCACTGTTAGTAATGGAAAAAGAAAGAATTGTTCCGGTTCCTGGTTTGGTGTACACTTGCTGCATCCCGAAAGAGCGGGTGGTAGGATCACCGCGTGGCTGCAGCTTTCTCTTGTGGTTTAGGGCAATTCTCACTGAACATAAATGCAAACTGAAAAACCTGTGAAATACAAGTGGAAAGGTTCTAAAAATGTTCAACATCTGTATTTATTTTATTGTTCTAAAACTTGTTTTCTATAGAAATCCTGCAAGCACTTTATTTTTCATTGATATTAAGCAGATGTAATTCTTTTGTTCAGATCAAAATGTTATGACATTGTATGTTACAATTCTAAACTTAAAATGTGAACCTAAGCAGGGTCTAAAAATTGATATGGTCTATTTATAAAATACGTATCACAACATATTGCATCTCAACACGTGAATCGTGATACATATCGTTTCGCCAGATTCTTGCTAATTAGGGCTGCACAATATTGGGAAAAAATGACATTGCAATATTTTATTTTAGATCACATCCGGGGCTTTCCGTGCTTGTGCAGAATAAGCCAGAGCAAGTCACATCAGGAAGCACTAGCGCACTCAGATCAGTTGGACATGGTTTTGTACAAGAGGTAAAAATGATATAAATACTGTTCGTTTTCTTACACAAACTGCTCGTTTCGTGTCGTAGGTGATCAGTGTGTACTTATGATGGGGAATTGTTTAATTTGGACTCCTCTGTGCATGCTCTTTGAGGTGGTGACCATAGACATCCATTATGTGAGTCACAGACAAGAACGGTTTGACCTAAAAATATCAAAATGGGAAATACTGAGGAAACAAAGAAACCTACATCTTAGATGTCCTTGAGGTAAGCTAAAACATACCAAAATTTAATTTGAGAGTGAACTATCCCTTTAAACGACACATCGTGCAGCCCTATTGCTAATACACACCCCTACTGAACACAACTTATAACACATTAATATACAACCTAGAAAATATAGACAACTAAATAAGAAAAAAGACAAAAGATATACGCAATATACTTTTTCCACTGTATCCTACAAAAATAATATAAACCCCTTAAAAAATTGGTTTTATATATAATATATATGTATAAAGCACATGTAGAGTTTTAGTTCTCAGCATTACAAATGAAAGGACTGAAAACAGTGAAATTAAGCTGTGATAAAATGTTCAGCAATTGTGTTGTTTATTTTGTTTTAATCAGATAAACAGCAAAATAAACAAAGAAATAATCCAGGGAGGGGAGTCGGAATAAAAAGTTTGTTTCAATATATATATATATATATATATATATATATATATATATAATAACGCACAAAATAACCAGTTATATAATACAATTATAACAATAAACAGTTTTAGAAAAGCAGAGAAAAGTTTATGTAATATCTCAAGTGCCAGTAAAAAGTCAGCAATTGTAGCGCAGCCCCAGAGGAGCGTTTGGCAGCATTTGTTGATGAATTTGGCAGTTTGATGTGACGCCAATTTAGACAACCAGATTACTCGCCGGTTTGGGTCATTCTCATGAACGCAATCCTTCTCAGCATGAGGATTACAGAGAAGACACCCGCGGATCAAGAGAATGAAACAGCATTAATTTTCTAATTCGAAAAAGAGTCTGTCAGCATTTATTAAGCATGAAAACCTCTGGATTATAGCCAGAGACTTTGCTCCACTGCAGAAGTGCCGTCACAGGACTTGCAAGTGTAAGATTTTCCTGGCTTGTTCATCTGCTGTGATTCATTGCCACATGATTCCAAGCAAGACTTGCTTACATGCACATTACATGACATGAGACCCACATTACCAATTAGCAAGCTAATTAACCAACAGTAAAGTAGCTTTACGAGTCTGACTTCCTGGAAGGAAATTCTCATATCACCATTTTCCAGTTCATTGCAAACATGCTTGAATAAAAAGATGCAGCTGTAGCTCACATATTGAATCTCACTTGGCTAACAGCAGGTGCTATTGTCCTCTCAGATGACAGTCCTTTAGACTAAAAGCTAGAATGAAGAGGAAAGCAGTGTCACAAGCTTGAACTCATGTGGGCTTGTGTGAGGTTTGAATTGAAACTCGAACCGAGGCATTTGTAGAATTATGTGACACAAATAACAATACTATTCAGAAACCAAGAATCATGGCTTCAGTTTCAGTTCATGCATTATGTTACTTGTGCCTATTCTCATCGCCTGTGTGTGTGTGTGTGTGTGTGTGTGTTATTCATTGTAGACAATTTCATTTCATAGATTATTTTTTCTTTCAAGTTATAGTATACATTTCAAGTTTCATTACACAAGCCACACACTCACAAGCACATACACATCCACACAGGGTCCACAATTAATGTTTTGCCACACCTGCTAATAAAGCTGGGTAAAAATAGATACATGTATCATGTAGTTAATGTAACATTTTATGTAAACTGAACTCTGTGTTTATTTCTGTTTTTGGCAGCAAATAGCAGATGGTTTTTTATCACTTACAGCATCATGTTCAGTACTGTCTGTCAGTGAATTGCAAACTCTTATGAAAACAATGCAAAATAAATAGATAAATAAATACACATATAAAAATGTCACAATTTGATTTACAGGCCTCAAAAATGGAACATAAAATAAAACAAATCAACTTCAAATAACTATAATTATTTTATTGAATCACATCACTTTGGTGAGATGCCAAAGGTCAAATTATTAATCTTACTCTTTGACAGTGACAGTGACGTGACATGTGGCCAAGTATGGTGACCCATCTCGGATTTAGTTCTCTGCATTTATCCCATCCAAAGTGCACACACACAGCAGTGAACACACACACACACACACCATGAACACACACCTGGAGCAGTGGGCAGCCATTTTTTCCTGCTGCGCCCGGGGAGCAGTTGGGGGTTCGGTGCCTTGCTCAAGGGCACCTCAGTCATGGTATTGAAGGAGGAGAGAGTGCTGAGCTACATAAAAGAAATGTATATATATTTTTTTTAATAAATAAACCATGCACTTTATTAAAAAAATATATATATATATATTACCGACTGACTCAATAAAGCCAGATTTGACTTGCCTTTGGTGCTTGGCGAGTGTTAATTTTGGACGTGTACACACAGATTCAGCCACATGCTCATTGCTCACTGTACTGAATGCTGTTTACGGTGGGTGGCAGCTGGTGAAAACGGATTAACATTTTATCTTTATTTAGGAACATTTCATTCAGATATGATATGTCCTTTTTATTTGGAAAAATATACCCAAGGAACTCTGCTTCAATGAATAATTAATCTTTTTCAGCTTTTGAGAGTGAAACAGTTTTATATTTCCACAGGTAATTTTCTTTTCTTTTCTCTGGCATTGGCTTCCCTGCTTTGAAGAGCCCCTTCCATCAACCAGAAGTTTAATGAAATATGATACATCTATAATTTATGTCTGCCTCATTTTTTCTTAGTCAAAACACATTAATTAATAGTCCGAGCACTTTATCTAGAATACCCAGCAGTCCTGTCCAGGAGTAATTGGTTTCTGTAGGGAAACACGCATGTTTGACAGGTGGTTCAGGGGTTTGAGTGCTAGAGCTGTGAGATGCATGCTGCCGTTCTGCATTATTTAGAAATCTAAGAGGTTTAGTAGTGAGCTTTTGATATGTATGAACAACGCTATAATTTGGTGGAGAGCAGTTATGTGAATAAAAAAAATATCTTTAATACTTGAGTGAGTATTATTTCAAATGTGATTATGCACACACATACACACCCACATAGCAAACGGACATGGCCAAAATGTGGCCTCAAGCTGGCACTGTTGGGCTCCTGTCAGCAATGGCATGTACCCTTCCAGCCAGAGCTGGGCCATTTGTGGCAATGATGGCACGGAGTGGATCAGGCAAACAAGATGAGGGCCGATTGTTGGTGGGAGGAGTGTGGCCCAGATCATTCCAGTGATATGTGGCCTAAAGCAGGATATGATCTGGCAGCCTATTATGTGACCCATTAGGGCTCGACTTTAACGCTTGTCCGCTTGTCTCTCCTTGTATCCCCTTCCTCTGTAGCTATAGTAACAATTAAAACAACTTAAATTATGCCCTGATCCTCGAACTACTATTTCATTCTGCCTGAGTGGACTGCAACTGCAATGCATCATACTGTGGTACTGCTCTTTGACACATCTGCAATAAATTCTTGATTAAGTTACATGTGTCTATCTGTTACGTTTCTCTTATAGACTGTATACTTTATACACTTACTCTTTATTGGTTGATTTGTTCTTTATAAATATAAATAGAAAAATCTATGCAGTTACAGTTACATGATGTGTGGGTTTAAAGTCTGATTTTCTATTCAGTTTAATCTACTTTATTGGCATAGTTTGTGTGTACATTAAAGCATGTCACAAAATGAATAATGGCGATTATAGTAATACACAATGCAATAATATGAAATATTAATATTAATATATCTGGCGCGCGTGAAATCCATGTGGACCAGATGTGGGCCAGATCTGGGCCGACACTGGTTGGTGTCTGGGTTGGGTCTGGGCTTTATAAGGCTCAGGTGTGGCTCAGATTTGGGGATTCTGGTTTACTTAAGGCTGAGAATTGGCACCAATAATAAAACATTGTTTTGGCCCAGTTCAGGGCCAGCTAAGGGTGTATAACTGTCTGATATTTTGGCAGGTTATGGTCCATATGTGGCCGTTGTCTTTAATCCAGTTCTGGGCCACTTCAGGGCCATCATTCTTTGCGGCACTTGGGCCGAGGCAAAAATTATAGTTTGGCCTGGATCTGGGCCAGAAAATATTTGATATGTGGAACACATTTGCAATCACACTGACATTGTAACTAGCTGTAGGGAACAACTATTCTTTAATTGCATTAATAAAAAAAAAAAGTTTCTTAGTGTTGTTCATTCTGTGCATTAATTTTAAAACTGTCAAAAGTTTCAATTGTTAACATGATGAGTTATTTTTTATAAAATACAATCATGTTGTCTATAACTTTTTAATATTATATTATATATTGTATTTTTGTCATTGCAAAAATTATGTCACATTATTTGGTAACTATGGCAACAGCTAGTGAGCACAATCTGAAAGCTGTGAAGTTGTCAAGGTTTTGAGTAATGACTCTGAATGTGCAATCTAGCATTTATTTGCTTTCCCACAAAAAGCATTTTACACATGTTTAACCAATATATTGAATCAGAATACAAGGAAATAGATTCCTTTATACACATTAGTGGTTAAATTTACCTGGCTTTACCTTTTTAATCATGTTTAATCTGTTTTTCCAATGTTTAAGCATATCTTTGTAAAGCTTGTGTGTTTTTCTTAGTCTGTTTCCCACGTCTGGTTCTTTAGGATTTGCTTTAAGCCACAAATTGTGTCACATTTTACATCCTGTGGGGTTTTATTAGCGTTATCTTTACGACAGCTCGCAGGTCAGACAGACAAGTCCGGTTGTGTTCAGAATCAGTCAGCATGTTCTTCTTAAAGAGTTCTTTATCGCAACAACAGCTTTTCTGCCAGCCAGTCAGTCTGTCTACCTACTTTATACAAAAAAATAGCCAGCCTGTTTGAATGTCCCTGCTGCCCTCAGTTACCTGTTGGTCTGCTGCCAGGTGGGAACAGGAGGGGCCGCCTCGTTTACCTGTATGACATCAAACAATAGCCCACGTCTCTGATTGGCCAGGGAGACGAAGCCCCTCCCTCAGCCTCTGTTGTAATTTAACACCTGACAGATTTTGCTTGTGCCTGAATTAGTCTTGTTCACACAGTCTCAGAAACCGTGCATCTGTCCCCAGAGACACTGTCCCAGCTAAGAGCTCAGATAGAGTAACGCCGCCTGCGCTGTGCCCGATATATGGATTAGCCACTTGCTGTACACTTGCAGTTGCCTTCCCTTTCAGGACTTGGGTTTGGATCCACTAGTTTTCCAGGTTCTTGCCGATAGGATTTTCTAAACTTGAATCAGATTTCCTTTGGATGGTTTTCTTCACATGGGTAAGTGGTGGACATGCATTTGATTTTTGCTAGTAGTGTGCATGATCTTTTTAGCTAAACCTTGGCATTTCATAATAATATTCCATCATTTGCACTTAAATTAGGGTCTTATTAGTGGTGCGGTCTCTCTCGTCTCCTCTGTGCACCTTCTCTTGCTGTTGTACAGAAACACACTGGGGCTTAGGAGAAACCATTAGCAGAATCACAGCTGTCCTGTGGTGACTGATTTTCTCAGTCTTACATGTAAATCTCTCTTTTCATTCTACTTGAGCATAATGTTCACCTCAGATGCTGCTTTTTCTGAGGGCGTTATGTAAGACCTTTTTAATTAGACTGGCTAAATGTATAATTTAGATTGAATTATGGGGATATTGTAAAACTGCACTGTCTTTCCTGAAAATGTTTTACAGAGAGTGTGTGAGCTAGTGCAGTTTGTGATGCACAACAATTATGAACTGCTTCTATTTTACATGCTATTTCTTAAATTTGATAAACAGAATTTGTATTTAAATTCAAATTCAATGCACACAAGCTCATATGCTGATTTGAGAAAAAGTACCCAAAGGCATTTTTTACTCATAAATGTACTTAGTACATTAGTGACCTAGAAATGTATTAACTCGTCATAACTTTTTAAACTTTTAAATGTTATATATTTATTATTACTTATATTTCTGATATTTACTCTGATGCTTTTTTATATTTCTTATATCTATTTCTTGTTTGTTTTTTTAGTGTTACTTTTTTAAGTTAAAATATTTTAAATAGGCCTATTATTAATATTGATATCCTTAAATCTAAGATTTCAGTATCAGGATTTTGGACTGCATACATTTGTTCTAGTGTTCATGTCAGATATAAACTTCATTAATGACAAGGTAGCCTCAAACCTAAATTACCTTGACTAGCCCTTGGTCAGTTAAATAATTACAACAAATGCAAACAACTTAATGCAAACTTGAATTTTGATTAAATACAGTTGTTGGCGTAATTATACATGCATTAAAGGAAGACCTCTCTGTTGATTATAATATAGTTTCATCACATTGCCATATGTGCAGTTTAACAAGTGTTCCATATATACTATATACTGCATTTATATTCCCTCTATACATTATATGGTATTTACTTTACAGGGAATAATGAAGGAGTGAGTAATTTGGCACACAGGAGCAGTGCCAACGCATGTACATAACCAACCCTTTTTTGACAGAAGTGAACCCGCAGGCTTGTTTGTTGTTATCACCTAGGCTACAATTGCACGTTTCATTTGTGCAAGGCCTGTAATAAGTCATTTGGATAAATGTATGTTCTACTACAGTATAACAAGCAAGAACATTACAGGATGACAGGTGAAAGGCGAAACCAGCACTACAGAAAGTAAAAAATTATTTGCGGGTCAAATACACTTTAGCAGTTACACTGTTAACATGTTAATCTCATAGGCCGGTAGTTTGAGACCTCTTCTTTAAAGTGAATTTAACTTATATGTAACAAAACTGGGCTGTATTGATTGAACCGGGTAATTTTGCCTCTGCTGTGATTGAATGGTGTTATCAAAAGTGTCTTTTTTGGAGAGTAGTCAGTGGGAACTAGTTTGTCTGTCTCACTTTGTTCAGTGAGGAAGGCAGTCTTGTCCCCAGGGAGTGATTCTATTTCACACAGAGAGGCTTACGTCTTTCAAGCATACCATTGTCTCGTCTAATCCCACAGTCCTGCCCTGCTGCAATGCCATCCATTCAGTCACCACCAGCATATCGCTCTCTCTCTCTCTCCATCACTTGCTTCCTTACTTTTTGCTGGTTCTCAGAGGCTTGCATGTTGCTACATGGACCACCAACAGGATTCTCTCATTCTTAATAACAGAGAAGGAGGCATTCAAGAGAGATGGGACATTGGTCCAGAGAAGCAGTTTGTGACTTTGTTTAGTCCCCATATGAAACAATATAAGCAGTAGTTAGAGATCTTGACCCCACTGGCTTTCAGAAACACAATCTGTGACCTCTCTCGGTTTGGCTGTCGCAGTTGATTTGTGCATTTTGCAACTGTAACCTCAGCCCATTCAGGTCTGTTTGTATAGGGGTTACGTTCATCATGTCCTGTATCAAGTCGGGTTGACATCGCAGTGGTTTGAATGGGGGTTTATCACTAATGCAGTCTTGTTTGCTGTGTGCATCTCTGTTGTTTGGCCTGTTACGATGCTGTTGCATGATTATTGTTGTGATAAGTATTTACTCTTTACTTTAACTCTTACTTGAACTCTTTACTTTACTGTAACACAGAAGAAGAATTTTTGTTTCGTATAATTCTTTTCATTTATTTTTATTTTTTTATAAATTCCTCTGCTTATTAAGCCTACCCTTTGTACATAATTATCAATCAAATGAACTGAAAAATGAATTGAAATCATTATATGGTGTCACATCAGAGGACATGGTTTTCAGAGACAAAATGTATCAAGTTTCTATGCTTTCAGAAATATATAAGAAAATAGTCATTGCTATTTACTAAAATAGACACTTGTATAATTATGCCAGAGGTATTTATTAAAATGTATAGATAAACCATAATGTTGTTGTTTTCAACAAACTATCTACATTTAGCTTATTCAAAGAACCCTTGATGCTTCAATTTTGCTGTTTCAATTGATATCTACAACCATTACAGTGATCTGAAGAACTTATAAACATCAATAACGTTTTAATATACAAAAAACCATAAAGCAACTCAACCCTATAAAAGGGTTTGGTTAAAGGTTCTTTAATAAACCAAAACTTCTACAAAAAGTTTAACTTTTCACTGTTCAAGGCACTTGAACTCAGATTGCACCAGTAGAAATTGTGACATTGTCTGATAAATGAAGAATAGCATATTGTTTCATGAATACCTCCCCTATTTGTCATTGGAGGAAGGACACATAACAGCTACAGGGTCCAGGGGCTTTCCTCTGAACGTTTCATCTCACTGGATGTGAATGAAACCACTGTCAGCAGTGGTGACAGTAATTTGTTTGGCTTATAAAGACTGCATTTGCTGTTTATTGCTCTCTTTGATGGAGAATTCAAAGTCCTCCCATCATGAACCTCTGAAGGGGAGTTCAAAATAAACCCAGTTTAATTAGCATTTGAATTTCTGTCTGTTGTGATTTACAGTGCCATCCACTGAAATTGCCTCTGTGTCTGTTATTTCTGTTATCACGGCCTGCCGGAGAGACCCGAGCAAAAGGCGCCAAGCATTTAACAGCATTATTCTGGGCCACTATTTTCGGTTTGTTGCTTTAAAAGTGGCGATACAATCTTGAAAATCAGCCATATCTCCTTCCTTTGAAAACTTCAAAAGCAGATGTATGAATCTGTAAACTTTGATTTTCTTTGACCTGAGAACTTTGATTGGTGAGCAGCTCTGTACTTTCCCCCTTATGAAATAGGATACATCTGTAATAATTGCAGAGCTTGCAGAGCTGTAGCCTTATTCCTCAAGCATTTAGATTAGCCCTGAGTATTAAACTTTTTCAATTAATTCAGCTTGAAAAGCTTAATGTACAGACTTTGTAGATAATTTCAGCATTAGCTCTATTTTGGGCTTTTCAGCATTTTAATGCTGGGGTGGATAACACATGATGCACTTTAGGAAATAAAGGTAAAAAAAAGCTTTCACTGGGGTGGTACGTCCTCAGAAGGTATGAAGTCCATATTGGTACCTTAAAGCTACATATTAATACCATACATATTAGTATCTAAAAGATACAAAAGTGTACCTTTAAATAATCAATGACCACTTTTGTACTTTGTGTATGTAAAACCAATTTAAATATCAAGATATTAGGTTGGATGTATATCAATATCTCAGGAAAATTGTATATTTTATGTCTTTTAAAACTGGTTACTCATTTTTCTACCGTTTTCAATAATCTTTTACCTTTCACCTGTGGTAGTTTATTTTATATTGTTCTGCAATGTGTCCTGCATTTACAGAAGTACTAAAAGTCCCAATGAATGTGACATCATAAAAGTTGCATGCATATACTTCATCCAAAGTCATTTTAATTAAAATAAAATGATTATATGCCTGAAACTTTTATGATGTCACATTCATTGGGACTTTTATTACTTCTGTAAGTGCATCAGGTTTCTGTAAGCAGTGCATGTCAACTACCTACTAAGATTTACTGTATGTAAATCTCTCATTGATTTGCATTGTAGTCATTATGTTTGCATACTGTGTTCTGATTGGAGTTCTGTGTGTGTAATAAAATGCAATTGGTCTTATACTCTACCATTCTTGTTTCTATTCAACCATTATAGTCTAGTTTACATTGGAAAAATGATGTTCCATTATGTATTCTCAGGAGTGTCATGACAACAGCAAAGCTGCTCTAATGTGCCATTTAATTCCCAAAGACTATAACCAAAACTTACATAAAACTAAAACACTAGTCTTTGGGAGCCTTGCAAGCATTGCCTTTTCCTTGTGGAAATGCAAATGTAGTTTTGCAATATAAAGAAGCGCAAATAGTCTTTGCCAGCATATCTAAATGGTTTGCAGTTTTATGTTTTCCTAAACTTTTATTGTATACTGTGTCACAGATGTCTGCGCCGGAGAACCAGAGGGATTCTCGATTCCTGCTGTGTGTGTGTGTGTTTGTGTGTCTAACACAAGTCTGCACTTGTCCTTGAGTATCTTCAGAAAGGATACTGACAGTAGCGTTGCTTAGAGACCGTCTCAGTGTGTTCTCCGCTCACCATGAAGCCCAAAACTTGAGGATTAGAGGACAAGAAAGGTGTATGAATGCCGACAATAGGAAACCCAGTCAGTGACTCTTTAAAACTTTGTACAATGAAACACAGCATAATGGCTAAAGGTGCTTTGGTTTACAACAGGTGTCCCGCTGAACTGAAAGCTGTTTTCTCCACGTGGAATGTGTCATTCATATCCATGTCACGGCTTCTTTTGTGTTACATGACCTTTTTAGACACACCCTGGGACCATGCAAAATTAGCATTGGATTTAAAGTGTTTTTGTGAAAGATTCTCAGCTGAAAGTGACCGTAGAAAGATCTATGGCTTGTTTTCCACCTCTACGACCAGCTGGAAATACATAACAGCATATCATTTATTAGCTGGTCATGTACATTTACAGGCTTGTCTGTACCCGTCATAAGCACTTGAGGAAATAATACGTTTCTTATCCATATTTGTTCTCTGACTCATCCGCCAGTGGCAGGCCACCAGCACAAGCAAATCAGTCATTTCAGATAAGGCCTTTTCTTTCCGTCATTAGATACTGTATCTTCTGAGCCACTGGTGGACCCCTGCTTCTCCCTAGCATACACACACTAAATATATAAGCACAGCGGTGGATTCAGATTAAACGTAGTTTCTCTCCAGTGGGCCACATGCTGGGACTATCAACCCACTGATTTCCTCATCAACATACAGAGCTGAATAACAGCATCTCTGACTGCTTCTCTCCTGCTTTTAATGAACACACAATTGTGTGGAAAACATGTGAAACCGTATTTGGCCACTGTGGAATTATCAATGTATTTTAGATTAGATTAGATTAGATTAGATTAGATTAGATTCAACTTTATTGTCATTATGCAGAGTACAAGTACAGAGCTAATGAAATGCAGTTAGCATCTAAACAGAAGTGCAGGAATATAGTGTTTTATATACATAAAAGTGCAGAGTAAGTGAAGCTATGATATACAAAATGTACAGTGGAGTTGCTATGTACAGTATTGAGCAGAGTATATACAGAATATGAATAGAAATGCAATGTAGGGATTGTACATTATGAACAGAGCAATGTAGGATTATATACAGTTGGATGAGTGTGCAAAAGTATTTTTAAACAATGTATTCTATGCAAAATAACAGAAGTGCAATGATATTTTTATAGAAATAGTTTACTGTGCTTTGTACAGTAAAAACTTTAGACAGTAATAATTAGAACAGTGTGCAGTCTGTTCAAAATATGAGTAGTGCAAATACATGTATGTAAAGTACTGTGACCAATGCAGGTTAGATTGGTGGTTTGGGGTTCAAAAGTGTCACAGCCTTGGGGAAGAAGCTCTTCATGAGCCTATTAGTGTGAGAGCGTAGGCTCATATAACGCCTGCCAGATAGAAGGAGGATGAATAGTCCATGGTTAGGGTGAGAGGCATCCTTGAGGATGTTTCTTGCCCTGCCCAGACAGCGCCTGTGATAAATGTTCTCGATGGAAGTTAACTGGGTGCCGGTGATCCGCTGGAGTGTTTTGCGGTCAGATGCGGAGCAATTGCTGGACTATACTGAGATGCAGTTTGTGAGTATGCTCTCAGTGGTAGAGCGGTAGAATTTCACAAGGATCCTGGGACTCAGGTGGACTTTCTTTAGGCTCTGGAAGAAGTAAAGGCGCTGCTGTGCCTTTTTGACCGGAGTAGAGGTGTTATGGACCAGGTGAGGTCATCAGATGTGGATGCCAAGGAACTTGAAACTCAACACACGCTCCACTACAGCTCCATTGATGTAGATGGGTGTGTGTGCATGACTCCTAGTCCACCTGAAGTCCGCAATGATCTCCTTTGTCTTCTGTGTGTTTAGTTTTAGGTTGTTGGTGGCACACCACACAGCAAGATGCTGCACCTCATCCCTGTAGGCTGACTCATCGTCATCCTTGATCAGACCTACCACCGCGGTGTCATCTGCAAATTTGATTATGGTGTTGGAGCCATAAACAGGAACGCAGTCATGGGTGAAGAGGGAGTACAGAAGAGGGCTCAGAACGCAGCCCTGTGGCACGCCGGTGTTCAGATGGGTGTGCTGATTCCAAGCTGGCTGAGCTTGGAGAGTGAAGTGTTGTTGAGATGGCATCCTCTGTTGACCTATTGTGGTGATAGGCAAATTGGAATGGGTCTGATGAGTAGGATACAACCAGTTTCTCAAAGCACTTGGCAATGATGGGGGTGAGTGCAACAGGACGGAAGACGTTAGGGACCAAGGCAGTGTAGTGCTTCAGTACAGGCATGATGGTGGAGGTTTTGAAGCTAGTGGGGACAGTTGTTTGGGCCAGGGACAGATCGAAAATGTCTGTGAAGACCTTAGCCAGCTACTCCGCACAGGCTTTAAGCACACGACCAGGTATTCCGTCAGGGCCAGCTGCTTTCCGTGCATTCACCTTACGCAGATAATGGTAAACATCTGATGTGGAGAGAGTGAGAGGCAGTTCACTGAGTTGATGCTCAGCTTTGAGTGAGATCTCCATATTATTTTGATCAAAACGAGCATAATTTAAGTGATTGAGTTCTTCTGGGAAGGAGGCAGGGCTGGAGGGGGGGTGGCACAGAGTTAGGTGGTTTGTAAGCTGTGATAGATTGTATGCCTTATCACATACACCGGGGGTCTGAAGAATTTAAGTGTTCTTCAATCCTCTGTTTATGTGTGAGTTTGGCATGGTAGACACCCTTCTTCGGGTTAGTTCTTTCATTGCCACATTAGCATTAGTATCCGGAGGTACATAATCTGCAGCAGCAACAATACAAGTAAACTCATGTGGTAGATAGAATGGCATGCACTTGATAATCAGGAACTCCAGATCAGAAGAGCAGTAGGTATCAACAATGACAGAGTCTTTACACCATGATTTGTTTACATAAATGCATACTCCAAAACCCTTGTTTTTACCAGAGGTTGCTGCTACTCTGTCAGCCCTGAAGAAAGAGCATCCATCCATATGCACCACGCTGTTTGGGACATCATTGCAGAGCCATGTTTCAGTGAAGAACATAACATTACAGTCCATAAGACATTTCTGTGTGAGGGTCCAGATCTTTAGTTCGTCCATCTTGTTCATCAGAGACCATACACTGGCAAGATGCTGAGCAGAGCTGGTCGATGTGGGTTTAGCCTTAGCTTAGCACGCAGCCCTCCACGCTTTCCCCGTCTTTGTTTACGGTCTCGACGCCGATGCCGAGCACTTCTGGTCGGTACGAGTGATCCGCTTGTCCACAGTGTTCTCAGTAGCTCTGGCGGGAGTCGAAAGGATGATCTAAAACTATGTTGGAACACCTTTTGTTGATGTCCAAAAGTGACTGTTTACTATAGCTGCCGTTCACACAACTGAATCGCGCGAACACGAAGGAAATAACCAGGTTTAATTATTAACACTATTTTCCAAAATCTGGTAAGACGCTGAGCCTCAGGTTGTGTTCACGCCGCCATCTTGGTTGCATATTTTGTGCTCTTACATATATTGTTTCACACAGTTTGAGCTGCATAATCATATATTCTTTGTTGGAATATAGCAGTGCAAAAATACTGTTCTAGAGCTTTGCATTGATATGTGAAAGTTTAATGTTAAAGATGCCGTTCTGATATACAACATGATTTTTTTTATTTTTTAGAAAAAAATGGCATGTGCATTCCCATGATTAGGTGAGAAAATCAAGGGAAATATTTATAAAATATTGGTGTCATAGATGTCACAAACAATGTTGGGTTTATACCTGAATCCTTCAATTAGTTCTGCTGATACAGTGACAGATAACAAAGCCTTTATCCATGCCATAATCCTCTATCTCTGTTTTTGAAATGGAAAAGAGAGAGGAACCCAAACAGACACATATCACTGGCAAAATAATGAACGTGTGTCCCTGCAAAAGGTCGGATTATTCAAATCATAGCCATACGCAGCCTGTCTGTTTTGACTCCATGAGTCAGATTCATCTCAGGTGTCAGATTAGTTCTGGAGGATTTTATATTTTCTGCACATTTATTACAATTCCAGACACTGATTTTTGAAATCTTTTCTCAGTGTTATTGATCAGGATGCTGATGCCAGATCCGTATTCAAATGAATGATACAGATAGTGATCAATACTGTCAGACTGAAACCACACTGCGGGGGGGTCTTTGAAGGGCAGATCCTGTCGAGACACCGAGGGCTTCTCATGGAAAGTAGACCAGGGTTTATCTGTCTGGTGCCATTGATTAATCACTCAAATGACAGTTACATAGTTTCTAATACTGTATGAGATACAAGAGCGTTTTGATCAAGCAAGAACAAACAGATGCCATAGATGTGTGGTTGCAATATGATGTGTTTCCTTAACACTTAAAAGGTTAGTTCACCCAAAAAATTTAAATTATGTCATTAATGACTCACCCTCATGTCGTTCCAAACCTGTAAGACCTCCGTTCATCTTCAGAACACAGTTAAAGATATTTTAGATTTAGTTCGAGAGCTTTCTGTCTCTCCATTGAAAATGCACTTACGGTATAATGTCAAGATGTCAAGAAAGGTAAGAAAAACATCTTCAAAGTAGTCCATGTGACATCAGAGGGTCAGTTAGAATTTGTTGAAGCATCGAAAATACATTTTGGTCCAAAAATAACAAAAATTACGACTTTATTCAGCATTGTCTTCTCTTTTCCGTGTCTGTTGTGTCTTCTCCTTGTAAACACACACACACACACACACTGAGGTCTTTATAAAAAAATATAGCTGATTACTTACACAATTTATAGACATAACAGTTGTCTCTTTATATATCTCTATAATATGTCTTGGGTAACAAGATAAATACTTGAAATACTTTATAAAAATCAATACAGCACAATAGATTGTGTGTGAATGTTTTTTCATCAAAATTCAGATCAGTGTCTAACTTCTCATCTGTAAAGTCTGAAATCAAAAAAGTGAGAGATCTCAGTATGAAATACACGGCTATAAAAATGTAACCGCTGAGCAATAAGCACTTTTTCTGCATTAGCATGGTCTATACATACATTTATTTGCTAAAGACCATACTGTTTTCATCATTTAGTTTTTGGAAGTGCTTGCTTTTTTCCAAGTGCATACAATTATCCCACATGCTGCTCTCTGTATGGGTTTAGCTCTCACATTCGTCAATTCAATCAAATGACCCACCCAGATGGATGAGCTCAGTCCCATCTCTGTTTCTCTTTACGCTACACTAACTCACAGGGATTAGAGCTGCATTCCCACATCCCACATGAACCATGTTGAGAGGCTCATCAGAGCAGCGGTGTGTTGATCTTCAGCATGCTATCGATCCGCTCTTCCTCCTCCTCTCTGGGATAATCCGCTCTCTGAATGAACCAACCGGGTCTAACAGAGACAACCAACAGACTGGGAGGAGCTGTCGTCTCTAACAGAGTCTGTTAAAAATTTGTCTTTCCTGAGACCCTGCAGTCTGCATTTGCCGCCCCTGATGAATCAGCAGCATAGTTGGGTGCCATAGTTTGGAGGCTTGTTCTCTTGTTCCTTAACCAGCTTTACCAGACTTCACTAGAAAGATCATGCTTGTTTGACAAGCTTCAAGTGAATATTCCTTAAAGGGTACATAACATACACGGTTTCACCTAATGTCATGTTAATCTTGAGTACCTATAGAGTAGTGCTGCATCCTTCATATATCCAAAAAGTCTTTAGTTTTTTCATATTTTTAAAAGAAAAATACAGCTTTCTGATTCTTTCTTGAAATAGCCGAGCTCCTGGAGTCGTGCGCCGAGCTATAATACTGATGTTTCGTGTTGTTTCCATTAACATATATTCACTTATGTGCTGATTTACAACAAAATACAGAAATCTGATGCAATTGTACTTTAATGGGGTCTTTTATCACAGGGACGGCTCCATGTTTTAATAGCAAACGATTTGCAAATCCAGCATCGACTTGGGCCTTGTTTATAAAACATTCGTCACTCAAATGACCAGAACACACAAACACACTTGATACACTCTGTTACTGCCCTGGAACAAACTGCATCCCCTGTTCATGTAACAATGGGTTCTTTTGGCAGCTGAACATGGTAAACTTTCCCCAAAATGCTCTTATTTGGAGACATTCTCGAACAAATCCTATGCAGCGCTGCTGGCTATTTTGAAGCGCATTGTCCTGCTCTCCTCCGGTCAATGTGTGTGTGCGGGCGTTCTTTTCCGAGAGAAATGCTCATATAAGGAGTTCCACCATCGTCTACGTCATTAGATCCACGATCGAAAAAAACAGCAAGAACTTCTACCAACCCGTCATTCTTATACATTTTTTTTTTACTTTGGCCATGTTTAGCATGAACATCCATCTCTTTAACACTGTGAACAACTCTGAATACATGAAACACCATTGTACCCCCCCCCCCCCTTGAAAATAATAATTTCTGAGTAACTTTTCTGGCCATATTTACACTCATATCTATGATGTAAGCCAGTAAGCAACCACACAGAAATGTGCTAAAACACTCAATACACCATAGCAATCACATAGCAGACTCTCACTTAACTGTACTAAAGTTGTTTTATTTTTGGTTTTTGTCATTTGACGAAAGAGGATCCTTTCCAGTAAATGAAGTCAATGTTTTTCACAATTTTTTTCAGAATTTTAGTAAAAAAAATGAAACCTTTCTAGCCAACATTTTAGTTGACACAAACATATGAGCACAACATTATCTATGAATCATATGTGTTTTAGTTCATTACTGTGGAAAAGCATATTCACAATCTAGTTCAGGTTGCATTTGCATCATCAAGTAAATTAAGTTATTGTTGTGTATATACCAAATTAATGTCATATGCACAGTATAAGGTGAATTTGGATAGGTTATATATAGCAAGAGCTGAGCTATAATGCACTTCAGTGTTCCTTTGCATCAATCTACAGCATTATTGACTGAGTTGAACTATCTGTGCACTGCTAGTGCATTGTAAATATCTTGCTGTTATTTTTTACTCTCATCATTTTGTGAATGTTTTTTGTAATTCAAATCATATCATCGTCATCTCATTATGACTGAAATCAAAGAAACCCTTTGTTAATTAAGCACTTTAGTTTGCCGCTGTTCATTTGTGTCATTCACCGACATTGATTATGACTGGATAATTTGAGACGGTTATATTCTCTGTAGATTTTTCTGCTTTCTTCACAATTTTTTTTTTTTATCTCACAGGTTTGTGAACTGTGTTTTAATAAAAAATGTATAATAAATGCACTTTTTTCTTTATCTTGTCTCTGTTATCTTCTTGTAAGATTAAGATGTTTGTCAGTAATTTCTCTGAGATTGTTTGCACAGAGGGTTTTTGCACAGACAAGAACAAAATGTAGTTTTATTCATGACCTTGCTTGTATGACACTATGACACTGTTCCTCTAACTTCTTTCTAGAAACACTCAATAAATTCTGGCTGCCAAGGCAGAAGAACACGTTATCTTTCAATCGGATTACTAATGAACCATTTTTCAGAATTAAATATTTCCCCCTTCACTCTCTCTTTCTCTCCTCCGTTCGTATGATAAGGCGTCCTCTCATTTAGTACAGTGATAACTCACTGAGCCATTTTAACCGCATCCCTGAGCGCTTCTTTAATTGACTAACTTTTTAGTATCTCTCTCTCGTTCTCAAGTTATTTAGCATTCATTTCACTGGCAGAAAAGTGAGAGCTGCCAGTATATCTCTCAGAGACAGGCCCTCGACATTAAATCACACACACACACACACACAACGCAGAGCTCGGTAACAAAACTCCCACTAGTGCAGACACAATGTGCATCAACAGCACTTTGCCTCTGTCAGTCTTGAATTATGTATTTTGTTTGATTTTTCCCACAGGACAGTTGCAGACATGCATGTCGGTGAGAGAGAGAGTGAGAGTGATGCTATAGATCTTGATAACAGTGACACTCTCATCAGAGCACACATGCTCACATAAACGCTCTTGTCAATAGTGAGATGTTAATGTGAGCAATGAGAGTGAAAGGGCCGTCCTGGTAGTTAATTCCAATTCAAGGCCAAAGTGCTTTGATGTGAGATAACTGTGAGCCACCATGATGCCTGCATATTGCACTCATGCAAGAACAAGGAAAAATGGAAAATGGCTCTCTACAAACCTAAGTGAGCTGCCATGCTGTCTTCTGTCTGCACAAATGCCTTCCAAAGGCTTTACAATGACTCTGATGCAACAAAGCTGAGCAACTAACTGACTACCAACAGCACAGATGCTCTGTTGATTTATTTGTTGTCGATGAGTTATTTTCTTTTTTTTTTTAAATGGCACACCTTTATTATATAAAGCTGTTATCTAATACATACGTTTTAAATAAGATTTTTTTTTTTTCAGAGTTTGGGAAAAAAGTCTGCATTTATTTTATTAGCTTATTTATTTATTACAAAAAGAAAAAAATGCAACAAGCTGGAAGTTTTACAGATATGATATACATTTATACAGAAAACACCATGCAGAAGAATTTACTTGTATTTGTCTTTTTAGTGATGTTTTTAAGGCAATCACAAGTTAAACAAAAAAAGCTAGTGTAGAATATTATCTTGGTGACAGTTCACTATAAATCCTATATTGTTGAGCTCTGGTTATAAAACATAAATAGGGACTAAATGAAATTGTAATTTTTACTTGTCAGCATTGCGTCCTTGAATTGCCTTTTCTGTGGAATTTACATATTGCTTTGGATTTTGTCCACAATCTTGGTTTTGCAGCCTATATTGTGGAACAGCTTGTGTGTTGGGCCTTTGAAGCATTTCAAGGTTTTAATAGTTTTGGAAAAAGAGAAAGGAGTGCTCTCCCCTGCTGTCTTCTCTGTTAAAGCGGAGAGCTCTCTCTTGGGTGCCCATCTCTCTGAGGAGGGACCTGCTATGGCCACTGACCACATTGTTATAATGGACAGATTTATGTGCTCGAGGGACTCATAAAGCTGCTCCCCTTTTCCTCCCACGAGTCACATCACGCCATCCCTCCCTCCTGCTGAACTGCTGTACTATTATAACCCAGCTAGCAGATAGAAACACCTTCGCTCTCTCTTATTCTCTCTGTGAGTGCACTCGTGCATAAGAGGAGATACAGGTGCATTCTAACTGAGCGTGAGACAACATCATGGACAACCCGTCAACCATCACCTCTCACTCCTGTTATACAACTCTTCCAGCTCTAATGGTGATAGATGTGGCACACTTGTGTTCTTGTGCATTATAACGAGAAGCAGGTGGCATGTTTATTCCCCAGGAAGTGTGTCGGCGAGCATGCATGTGACTGATATCCTGTACAGCTAATGAATCAGAGCTGAGCATGAGAGTGTACTAGGCAGGTCACGACAACAAAACCTCTTGGACACACTGTAAAACATTCAGGGTCAGACAGGTGAGCAAATAGCCGGCACTCTGTGAGGTCAGATACCTGTGGAGGTTAATTACTGTTGTGTCCTGAGGCTGAACATTAACCCAGGTCACCTGTGGGCCACGGCTTTTATGCTAGTGCTAACTTGACTGGCTAAATCCTCTGAACTCATAACATCACTCGCTCAGAAGTTCATAACGGATGTCACTGTCACAGCTTCTCAAGCGCAAAGTGCCTATTCCCAAATGTAAGCGTCAGGATATTGATTGGTGGCAGACGGTATCATTTAATTGGTTGACGGCACTCTCTCTGGCCCTCAGCGTTTAATCAAATCCGGTGCATTTATGAGATGCCTCTGAAATCCCAATTAATCAAAATACAACAATCAATGCGCAGCAGTGTGTGCAAATCCTAAACCAGCTACTTTAGGAGCAACTCCCCCAAGTGCTGCATGCCAGAAAACCAGAGGATTTCAAAGATGTTATGATTGTTTCATTATTTTAGGCTTTTATTTAACTCAATGAAGGCCTTCCAACAAACATGTTTGACATTGACTCTTTGTATAGGGAGAGATTAACAGTTAGTAACTGGTTAACAGTTAGTATAGCATGATACCCGATCATGTTTTGAATTTTTTTACTTATTGTTGTTGAATATTTGATCTCAACACAGTATATATCAAACTTTTGGTATGTAACTCATCCTACAGCATTTTGTGCTGCAATCATGAATTTTCTTTAAGATTCTTTAAAATATGGATGCACGATATTATCAGTTCAATATCGGAATCGCCGATAATGGCTTAAAGTGTGAATATCGGCAGCCGATATCTTTGTCAGATAAGAGGATTAATTCACATGTGCTTAGGGTGTACCAGCAATTAGATCTCGTCAGCAGTGTGGTCATTTTTGAAGCAAACTTTTGAGAATTTGAGAATGCAAGTACAAGATGATGTGTTCGATGTGTGATAGAGTAATCAGTTACTAGCATGTGCAGTAGCAGCATCCCCCGGACCCTAATTATGAGCTTTAAAGATTTTTGACAACTATTTTGCCTTATACCATCTATAACTAAATCTTAAAATAATATTTTAAGGTTACTACTTCATCTTTTTGGGGGGCAAAATGCAAAAAAAAAAAAATCATTTGGTTGATTTATAAATATTTTCAAAGCTTTCAATGGGCATTATAAAATAACTTAATTATTGTTTATTTAATTCTAACATACGTTTTTGTTAAAAACTAACCAAAAAAAAAAAAAAAAGTTTATAATTTCCTCACAGGATAAACTTGGTGTTGTTTCCAAATAAAAGGAAATTTATCGGCATCAGCTACCTGCCAAAAACAAGTTGAAAAATATTGGTATATCAGATATTGGCAAAATCCAGTATCATGCATCCTACTTTAAACCATGTGTCTTGTTGAGTGTGCTGTTAATTTATGTAAGCAGATGCACAATTTATACCTGCTGAATGGAGAAACAGGTGAAAATATTCCATAGATTTGTATTGAGGGAGGAATCTAAGCCATGTTCAGAGACCAGATCACACAGATTGAAGGTGCTTTTCATGCAAGATGTGAAGAAAAAAAAACAATTACTTCCAGCCTCATGGAATACCCTACTAATTGCATAAATCAAGTAAAAATTTACAAAATCTAGATTTGAGTAGCCTGTACTTATAGTGAATCCGTTTCTTTAAAAGCAAAACATGACATTCCTGAGTTATTTGTTCTTTGTTTTGTATCATTGGTGAAAATGTCATAGTTATGTTACATTTTTCACACTCATTTGATGGCAATAACACCATCGGATGAGAACAAAGCTTAAACTGAATTGAGCTTAATGAAACTATTGTATATTCTGTATAGCTGCTTTACACCTGAATGGACTTTTTTTATAACTGATGAATATTTTGAGGCATTGACACAGTTATTGAACTGGAAAGAAAAGCATGTGACACGTGGCTTGGAATTTGTGCTCTGGATTTAACCCATCTGTGCACACACACAACAAACACACACCCATTCTGAACACACACACCTCATAGCCAATGCTGTGGCACCTGGGGAGCACTTGGGGGTGCGGTGCCTTGCTCAAAGGTCTCACATGTTTTCTCACAAAGGTTTACACAGTTATTGAACTGAACTGAATCAACACTGAATCACTTGTTCTGAATGATTACTATTTAAAAAATAAAATAAAATCAAACAACTTTTAATAGTTCTTTTACCATGAAATCAAAAGTCATTTACTCACCCTCATATCTTCCCAAATTTGTATGACTTTCTTTCTTGAAAAACATAAATGTTTGTGCATCCCTTATCAAGATATTGAAGTTATTGTTACCCAAAATATGTCATTAGATCTCAAATGTTCCTTAAATTTGCATCTTACTTGTATTTAATTACCCTTAGGCACAGGACCAATTACATTATGGCAAGATTCAATAGGCAGATGTGTGAATGAGATTTAAGAACTGAAGTTTTTCAGTACTTAGAAAGAAAGTCATATGAGCTTTGAGTGTCATGGAGGAGAATAAATATGACATAATTAGATTTATTTTTATTTTTATGAACTATCTATTAAAGCATTTTTTTCCTTTTATAAAGACCGCATACTCTTTCCTGTGGTTGCTGCCGATCTATTCCAGTATAAACAAGCACCAAGGCTGATAATATAAAGTCATTTCATGTCTTGAATAAGACTCATGTGGTAAGTATGAATCTGGACGATTGATCGCAGTTTATGTAATTTCCAGAATCGCAGGTTCAGTTCCGTAGAGCCAGGCGATGGGATGTGCAGTTCATCACATCCTGGCATCTGGGGCGCTTTGGACCGGTTCACTGAAGCGCTGGGTCACTCATGGCTAATCATTAACTCATTATTGTGTATCAGGCTGTAGATCAGCTTTAACTCCAGTGCATTTAGAGCTCTGACAGTTTTATGGAGGCTTCAGAATACGTCTGTACAGAGCAATAAAACACTCCGAATGGAATCTTGGAATGCTGTGGGAATGTGACGTTATGAATAGACTGTGGTCTTTCTGGCTTGCGTTCAGTGATTCAGACTTCCTGAAATGGCCAATTGTGCTAATGGCTTGAGGTGTTCTGCTCTACTGGGTCATTTGTTCCTCCTTGTAGGCTTCAATAGCTGCATCCTTCACTAACCTTTGATTGATTTCTGATTAATTTTTAAACTCTACTCATCTTCTCGAACCTAATAAATCATTTTTTTGATACACTTGAATGACATCCTATTGTAGACGTGTTCAGTTGACTTGAAGACAAGAAGTCAGCTTTTCAGACATGTAAAGAGCAGATATGGTTGCTCATAAACCTTTCAAACAAACACTAACCCAGCAGGCCAAGCACTGTCAGCAGGATCACATTTTCTTTTCTAGAATCTTTTTTCATCATCCACCTTTTTATCTGGTGATGACCTGACTTGCACCTTTGTCTTGGGCCATTAGCAGAGAGCATGCACAATAGCCATGAAACATATTTGCATTCTTAAGGCACAGAATATGGGAACTCAAAGTACTTTTTAAATTCTAAAACAGTAAATATAGTGCTATATTGCATATTTTAAAGCATTGTATTGTAATACTTTTATCCAAAGTCACTGTAAGTATGCATGCATCGGTATGTATTACATAACAAAATATTAATCAAAGTTTGCATTAATTTTCAAAATAGCAAACCCACTTTTCAAACAAGAAAAAAAAAGAGATTTTAAAATATAAAACAAGAAATATAGTGTCATATTACATATTACATATTGATAAAAGAATAAATATATTTTGTTATGTAAGGCAGTGACATGCATTTATGCATTTGGCAGATCAACAATAAAACTGCAGTGTACTCAACTTGCTCTGCTCATGCAATATAACTAGTTGCAGATTACTTGCATCTCAACCGCAGAGCACAGGAGGATTTCTCCTCTCAAATCACTCTGTGTGGTCCACATCTCATGCTGCTGTTGCATTTATCACACACTCCTACATTCTCTTTATCTGTCGTTTTCACCCTCTCATTATATGCAGCACAGTGCCATCGCTTTCCTTCCCTTATTAGTGTAATCACACCATTAACTTCGCTGTTGATACTTTGCTCTGGGGGCCAAAGTTATTTCGTAAATCTTTTATGGCCGCGCCACAGGATGTTGCAATAGCGTGTCCTGAGGGGCTCATCTCTCCTCTCTTGTTAGATTTTTTATCTTAACTCACATACTCATGCACACTTTTAACTCTCTCACTCTTGCCACTTATAATTAGTTGCAAGGGTGATAAAAGTCTTTATTCCCAGATCCCCCTCTGGCCACATAATCCCGTAAGCGCCACACAACACACTGAGTGCTTCCCTCAGACAAAGATTTAGAAAAGTTTATCATCAGTATGCTGGGCTCTGAATGCAGAAAGAGGAGCTAAAAGCTCCTGCAATGACCTCAGGAATGACTGCAGTAAAATCATGGAGACCAGGGCTGTGAATCAGTCAAGGTCAAGATCTGTCTCCATGTTTTGTGTTATCAAATTGTAAGTGGGGTATTGCCCTGTCCTGCCACCCAGAGTTTTTAGTGCTGTTTGTGTGTGTAAATGCTTTGTAAAGAGATGGCATTGTTGAGTTTTTGAGTGTCTGAAATGGATTGAATTCAGACTGATAGCTGAGGAACAGTGAACTTGTTATACAGCGCTGAATGAATCTCTTGATATTTTTCAGCCTTTTGGTGACACACAATAAATATCTTGATATTTTCATATTTACTCTGAAGTGGCTGGGAAGGGTTTCTCTCTCTCTCTCTCTCTCTCTCTCTCTCTCTCTCTCTCTCTTCAGTCAGATGAAACACAATTTCAACCAAACAGCAAGCTGGATTTCTTAAGTAAATGTCTATTGTTAAAAGTAGTCAAGTCATCTTTTTCACACTGTTTACTAACTGAAACAATATATTGAATAATTTTATTTTATGATTATTATGCACTGATTTAACCTTCCATTTTAATACATGTCAGTATTTCAGTACATATAATTTTATTTTAAAAGGCACAATAAAGAGACAATTTTGCTTTATGATGCAATTGATTGAATCGATTCATTTGGAACAGAGTTTAAACTGATCCATTGATTCATGAATCAAACATACTGACTGAACTGGCAAATTAAAAATAAAACTATTATGATTTACATAATTATATATGAGTTACAATATTTGCCATGTTGCTTCATTAATAAGTCTCCAGTAAAATCATTGCAAACATATTGTGAATATTTGATATCGACAAACTCGCATTATGTCTTTTACTCTTTTTTGTAAACATACTTTTCCTGGGTGATATGATTTTGAAACCTTGTTTTGTATGTATTACGGTGTGTATGTGTGTTAAAAAGGAAAAGGAAGCACACCAAAGTGCTTTAGGCACCTTCATTTTCCTCAGTTTTCTCTGTTGAGACAATGAGCCTCCATTCCTGCCTTTGCTCCAATATTTATGATCTTAGATCCGTTTGCCTCTTTGCAAATTCCTGCCACAGCACAAATCTCCCTCAGCCGCTCCACAAATCTCCTAGCATCGCACAACACTTGAAAGCCACAAATCTCGCAGGATTGCGTAGCTGCAGGGCGACCGGTGGACCGTGCTTTTGCACCTGGCTGCCAGTGATGAGCTCTATCACTCTGCATGAGCCAGAATTCCTCTTCCTGTCTATCCATAAATGCCATCAGCTATGAGATGAAAGCTAGAGCTTTAAATGCATGCACAATCTTGACATGTAGGATAGCTTGATGCCACATATGCTGCCAGGCATGATTTTGGACACACTTGACTGAATTTACAGTATATATTATATATTTTAAAAACCTTTTGATGCAAAGGATTCTGCTGAAATATTTGAAATTAGTCTTGTGGGCAAACATAAATTGTAATGATGCATTATTATCTTATCAAATATACTATATGTTATATGAAAGCATACATGTGAACTCTTAACGTGTTTATAAGTATCCCAGGATGCATCTCAAGAAAGCCCCCCCCCCACCTCATGTTTTATTTACTGCATTATTCATAATCGTGCATATTTCAATTTATGTTATTAGATAGTTGTCATGACTTAACTGTAATTTAAAAAAAATGTGGAAAGTAGCCATAGTAAGAAATGAGATGTTTAACTCTCCAGAATGAAGTCAGGCACAGATGTCTCATTAGCATTGCTGATGAACCACAGTCCCCTTCTTAACTAAAGATCCACCAGTCTTGGCACTTCTTCTCTTTAAGGAAATTTAGATGAACTGTTTGGAATACAGAGCTGGTGTCTATGACTCACTCTGTGCCTCCTTCCCATGGGGAGTGGGCGGATAACAGGGGAGATAAGAGACTGCTGGCCCTCGAGGGTGCTCCTCCTGCAGGATGAAAATTTCATCCTTTCCCCTTCACACCCCCAGAGTCTGCTGTGAGAAGATATCATTCCCTCTTTACTGCATTCTCCCTGTCGCTGTAAACACAGCTGACTTGGTCCTGCATCAGACCCAGAGAAAAAATAAAGAGTTTGCATCTGTAAACCGTGGTGAGCTGCTAATGCTGCCACATTAGCAATCTGACACTGTAAAAATGTAGCTCTCGTCAGTATTGGGTGAAATAGACACTGACATTTTAATAAGATGTCATTATTTCATTGTTACATTTCAGTACTGTACTTCAGTATCTGCAAAAGGATTCAGGTGATGCTGGATCAATTTTGGCCAAAATTAGATAGTGTAAAGCATAATTCACTGCTGTTTGTTGGAAACAGCCTGTAAGTGTGCATACATTATGATATCTAGTTAGGTGGCTCACTTGGGTTTGGAGCGGAGCCCAAATGCTTTTGAAGCATCACTTTCATGTTTGATGTTAGTAACAGGTATTTATAATTAAGTTTGGAAATCTGTTTCAATCTTCTCCAAACATTCAGATTAATTTTATTTGAGTGATTTAGATATTATACTGTCAAATTAAATACATCCGTCAAGTTGTATGTATTAGATTTTAATTAAATCTTCATCATCACACATTGGTGTGCTTATAGTTACGCAGAGAGATTTCCTTCTTTTTTTTCACCTGCGTTTTCTCTCATTGCAGGGAAATGTCTCATTCAGTTTATGTAAAGTCACATAAGAATCTTGACATTTGAATATTAACCTCCATTTCAGAGATACAAATGTCATGGACAGATAATAGTGACACTCTTTGTAACAATATTGATGTGATTAAATGAGCAGCACAACAAACAAGCTCTCCGAACTGCCGCCCTCTCCCCTCATTTGCCTGATTTCATTTGCTTAATTGAATATCCGGCAAGAAATGTGCTTTTTAAATGGCAATGCTGCTGAGGGAAGTACATACGCATCAGACTGATGAACTTAAGTGTAGCTCTTTATTAATATTCAAAGAGCATTGATTTTCTAAGTGTATGTCAGATATTACCGCTGCTCTGGCCAGTGTTGAAGGGTTTTCTGTCGAGGCACAGGAAATCTCTAACAACCAATTTCTCCTCTGGGATTATGATAGATTATCCATCAATCCAGAAATAATAAAGCAAGTGCTCTTCTCAGCTGTCAGACTATCAAATACTACAGCAAGTACATCATGTTGGGTCTGGAATTAGTTATGAATTTAGGTGCAATTATGCTAGAGTGTAATGGCCATTCTAGAAGACAAAACACTTGATGAAGATAAGACGACTGGGAAATATATTTTATATTTTTGCAGTGATTTTACTGTCAATAAAATTAAGCAACATTGTAAGTGTAACAGTAATTTTAATGCATTTTTATTTGGCCATGCATGTAATGAGTCATTCATTTTAATTTCCCTTTCTTGTCTCTGTAAATTGTAATAGTTTCTCTGTCATCAAATGTTAAATAGCAAAAATGGCATTTGAGTTGGTTAGTTTGATTCATTTCTTTGATTCAGTTCAAATGAATCATTTCAATGAATCAATTCAAAATTCAATGATTCATTGTGGGGTTTTTTTTAACATACTGTATTTGTAGTGTATCATTGTTTTTGGCATCATTGAGATACTATTTGTTTTGTGAATGTTTTGAATAAGTATTAATTTTTTATTTTATTTTTCATTTTAATTGTAGTTAAAGCTTTAGTAATGTAGTTTTGTTAGCTTTTAGTTTTATTAGGGTTTCTACATATGTGTGTTGTTTTTATTACAGTGTTAGTTGTTTTTTTTTTTTTTTGTTTTTTTTTGGTACATCAAGTTAAACTGAATAAAAATGAGAAATGTTGACTTGGCTACTTGATGGAAAAATAAATATTTAATTATATATAATATTTTGTTCTAATTATATTACAATTAAACATTTGTCCTTCATTTAGTGAAAAACTATCTGGAGAAACTTTATTATTTTTACTATTATACTATTTATAATTATTTAAGTACATATTACATTATTTATATGCCAGTCATACGCAGCTCATGAATTCAGGCCAGAGCAATGACTGAAGTGTGCGACGTGTTGAATCGCTGCATCCCTACTCTGCAGTTCCTGTGCAGTCATGTCCTGAGAGAAACGGCCTGACCTTTGCCCCTTCCTTTAAACATGCTTGTCATCGAGGAGAGACTAGCTGGCTGCTCGAATCATTTGTCTTTCAGCAGAAATGACTGAGGTCTTTAGAAATGCAGGCCATGTTCAGTCCGCTCTTTGTTTTCCCAGCGTGCTCTTCCTGCAGGAATGTTCAGGAGAGCTTGCAGGTTGGGTACGCTGGGGACGCTTGGCTGGTGCAATTGTAGCATCCACTCAGAGTCTGTGTTTTCTTTGGGAAGGCAGAGATGGTGGGGAGCAGCCTGCTGTAATTACAGCGTGTGCTGAAGCAGAAAGGCTTGTGTGTACTGCAGTGTTTGTGTGTGTATGTCCCTAAATGCTCGAAGTTTAATGCAGTGTTGGTGACTCTGTCAGCTCAGCGGTTCTGTTCTAGACTCATGATTTCCATAATAAGGTGCACTCGGAGACGGAGAGATGTTTCCGTCTGCTCAGCCTGCAGGAATGTGGAAGCGCACCTTCAACTCCCGATCAAACGGTGTTTGAGGGTGGAAACTGTTTGCTGAGCGCCAGCGGCTCCAAACTTTCCTGCTGCGGTGGCGGTGTAATTAGTGCTGGTCTACGGCCGTCTCTCTCTGTGGTGTTTCCATGATTATTTTCTCTGTGGCAGAGGGGGTATGTTGGATAGCAGATGTCTGCTTTGTGTGAGCATGATTAATTAGCCCGGGTCCGGCCAATTAGATGATGAGCGCTTCTGGTTAATAAATGAATGCATCATCTTAATCATGAGTGAGTGAGAGCATGCATGGGGTGGCTTCATTGGAAAGACGCACGAGAGCCCTCAGCACACGGGCTGATAACACACAGACCCCTAGACACATGCACTCAGCATGAACCCGGCACGACGTGTGTCCCCCACAATGGCCAGAGGTGTCTGTGGTTTTTGAAATGCTCTCCAGGGACTCATTGTAGCTGGAGCTCATTTGCTTGTGTTTAAAACCACTTTATTAAATCAACACAGTGACATAATTCATTGTGTGCATGATGTCACTATGTTAAAGGAATAGATCAGCCCAAAATGAAAATGTTCCCCTGCTGACCAGTAATGCCATCCAATAATAAATCCTTAAATTAATCCTTTGCACCATATCGAAATAAATCATATTTTCCCTGGGTTCTGTCTTTTTATTCAATAATGTAGATTTTTTTTTTTCTTACCTGTAGTATAAAAGTATTTATTATTAAAATTGAGAATTTATATTTTTTTATATTAATATATATTTTTCAGGAAACTTCATTTTTATTAAAGTTTAGTTTTAGTAATTTTAGTATTAAACTTTTTTATACATTTTTATATTTTTATGTAATATTTTTTATATTTTATTTTCAATTTTAGAAAAATAAATAATATTTAAGTTGTGAGTTTGCAGTCTTTGTTGAATGTTATGCATTTAAAAACATGTTAATTAGTTTACTCTTTATTGAGTTTTCCTTGGAGGTGGAACACACAGACATAAGCTCAGTGTTGACCAGTGTAATCTGATTCATGAACTCTTATAAACCAGTTCTATTTAGTGAATCAGAAACATTCAACACAACCAGTGCAGTTTGATTCCAGAGTAATCTGTTCCTATGAGATGATTCTTTTAATGAATAGTTTGTGCTGGTTAGCATTTTGAATCACTCTGAAGAATCAGTCTGAACTGAACCCATCAGAGCTGTTGCTGAATCCTCATCTCTGAACTCTGAACTGAATTGTAAGCTATCATTAGATTTAGTGATGAAGCAAAGTTTCATTAGATTTATGTGACATGTAGACTAAATATTCTCATTTTCAATGTCTTTTTGCCTTTTCTTTTTCACATGTTTACAATACTGTCACAATAAATAATGATTTAAAGTAAACAATGACTTGATTTTTTGCCTCTGTTCCTCACAAAAGCTATCATATGACTTCAGAAGACTTCTTATGAAATATTTAAGCAGAGTATATTGCTGTAATGTTTTGGAATGTGATGATGTAATGTTTGATTGCGTACATTATCATCGTGCTTCATGATGTCATTCTCCTTTTGCTTTAATTTAAACGCTGATCTTACAGAATTACGGGAATGTGATGTAATGCTCTCGGAATGCTAATAATGAGCTCATGTCTTGGAGTTTGGTGATGTCATGTTTGAGTGTTTGTCTATGTTGTTGGCTGATGTTATTCTCCTTTGTGTCCCCCGTCAGGTCTCACTAAATGGTAGTGTGAGCGTGTAGTGATCCAGCAGGAGTTTAGGAACCCCTGCGGTGAGTGCCATCCACGAATCATGGTGCCACACACCCGACAGGCCTCTCCTCGCGGCAGAGCCTCGTCCCTCCTGCTGCTGCTCTGCCTGGTGGCACCTATCCATGCAGACAGTGAGTAGCACACTTAAAATACACACGACTCTCTTCTGTCAGCTCATGACTGCCATTCTGTACATCTCTGATCTAAAAACCCAAGTGCGTAGGAATGGGAATATCATGCTGTTATTCACAAAACAAACACAAGCTTCTTTCCTAAAGCGGCTTATATCACACCGGTTGTCAAGTGTTATTTTCTGTCAAATAAATTGAGGGAGTTCTGGTTAGAGCTATGAAATAAATGAGAGGAGGAAATATGGATGTCAGAGGGATTTGAGATGTTGGATGCAATCACCGTTGTGTTGTTTGTGTAATAGCGTACGCGGGAGGATCTTTCACATTCACATCGATCTTGTTTGTCTCGTGGGACCCCCGCAGGTTTTAATGAACACTACATGCTTCGCGTCACATTTATCTAGCTTTTAAAGGGCAAATTAATAAGTCCAAAATATGAGTCCTGCTGGTTTGCTTTTTTTGCTGGGGAAATTGTTGCTGTCATCATTGAAAGATTTGGGTCCTGAAGTCTCAAGAGTCCCTTGAGAAAGATTTCAGCAAGTATTTTTGCAAAATCAAATAGCTGTGTTTACTCCAGCCATAGATCAGAATTGATAAGAGTGTGTTTGTGCAGCAGTATGAGAGTCACAGGCCTTATGTCATGTAGTCCCTGAACCCTGAGGCCAATAAAAACAATAAGAACACCAAAGCCTGGTCACTTATTACCACTGCTGATCTTTATGGTGAAGTAATACCAGCAGCATTAATCATTTACCCGCTGTCACCGTTCCCAAACTAGCACTCACCTTATATGAAATTTTAGTTGTGTACCTTGAGAGAAAAATATTTACGTCTTGCTTTCTTCTGGAAGGTTGACCAAGTTAGATGTAGTGTGTTTGTTTTGCAGCATGGTTAAGTTAGCTATTGGCTGTGGTCTTTTATTCAGATTGTTTTGGAATAGATAGCGTACATGTCTGGAACAGGTTGGTCATATACACTTTCATAAAATACTTTTATTCAGCAAGGATTAATTATACAGTATTGATGAAAACTTCCAAAAAGTGACATTATAGACATTTATAATGGTCCAAGAAAAAATCCCAGGTTCCAAAAAAAAATATATATATGTATATATGATTTCTGTAGGATCATGTGACACTGAAGACTCGAGGAATGATGCTGAAAATTAATGATTGCATCACAGAAATTGCATCTTAAAATGTATTGACATAGAAATCAATTATTCACAATATCTCTTTTTTACTGTATCTTTAAGCAAATAAATGCTTTGAAAATGCAAAGACTTTTGACAGTATTTAGCCTTATTGTTTGCTTTGAAAAGAAAATCTGCTATTTATTGCATAAAATAATATTTGGTCAAAGATATTTTAAATAATATTATTGTAAGTTATTGCGGACAAATGAATCCAAAATATTTAATGGATGAAGTAAAATATAGTTAAAATAATCAGAATAATAAAATAATCTACAGTGGTTTGAATTCAAGGAATAATTATGTGTTTTTTGTATTCCCCTATAAACAGCGATATTTACCCACGTATTTTTATTAAAAATTTTAATATATAAAAATTCAGTTTCTGTAAACATGTGTTATTGATGATACAAGTGAAATGTTGATTTGAGTTTCGACCAGTTCATTGAAGCAAATCAAACATCAAGCTCTAATGCCATTTTTATGAATTAATTTTGAATCAGATATGCAATTAAAATGTTTTTGTCTCAACGATCTCATAATCCTGAATCATGACATAAATGTTGGTTAAAATCATTGTAATGCTGGGTAATTTTATGTTGTAAAATGAATTACAGCACCTGTCAGTGTTTGTGACTGAGATGCCGAATGGTTTTGTCAGTCTCTGTGTGAGATGGGGAAGATGGCAAATGTTTCTGAATTTGCCCTCTGCTCTGCTTTGCTCTTCACGCTGATGGAGCCCTGTGCTCTCATGCAGGGGCGAGAAAAGCCTTTAACAGGTTTTTCAGTTGAATGCATCATTTTTCTCACTCTTATAATCTCTGGCTCTCATGGTCTCTCTCTCCTCTCTGCGTGAAGTCTTTCTACCTGCAGCTGGACCAGCTTGTGTTCACATTATGATCCACTCAATGGATTTTTGTTTTTCCCCACTCACACTTTCCTTTCGAGTCTTCTCGCTAACTTGCGTAGGACGTAGTCTAGAAGAGTTGAAGCACAGAGTACAAAAGCACCATGTCTTATTTCTGAGAGCAAATATGGTGAAACTTCATCGTGCAATTTCAGCAGCGCCGGGACTTATAGAGCTGCTTGTCCTCTGATGCTGTGCTGGATCCGTGATGCAGAGCTGCTTTTGTGGTCATTTCAACATGACATTAATGCCGGTGGTCACAGAGGGAAAGTCCTTGAAAAAGAAATCACCTCTTAATAATTACAATGATTCAGATACTAACACATTTGATAAAACGATACATTTCAAAGTAGCAAAACTGAAATAGATCAGTAGTGAGATCTTTTCATGGTTCTTAGTCAATGCTGCTGCACACAAACTCCATCTGCAAGTGCCATGAGTTTGTCACGTATAACGTGCATTTGAAAACGCAACATGCACCGAACATCTTCCCAAACTTGTGATTAGAGCCATTTATAAATTTCTAAGCAAAAAAAAAGAAACATTTGAAAAGTTTCCCTGTGTTTTCTCCCAAAATAAAAGTACAAAATGAAAATATAGTGAGATGCATTTACTGCCTCAAATGCAGACATTATAATAGAGGCCAAAACATTCTCTCGAATTCACTGACCAAAACCCTCCCATTTAAGCTTGATTTTGGTAATGAAGTGCAAGTTTCTTAACATGTATGAAAACGCAGTGTTTAATTGTTTAAAAAAATGTATATGTTTTTCAATTTCCTGAAAATTTTGTATATATATCTATCTATCTATCTATCTATCTATATATATATATATATATATATATATATATATATATATATATATTACCTTCCAAACATAAAAAATATAAATGAAAATATTATTATTCTTAACCTGATACAGTCAGTAAATTAAAACTTTTTTTTAAATTGCATAACAACTTTTCAACACCCAATGAAACCAACATAAATACATAAGATTCATAATACATTAGACATCATACGGTGTAGCTCTGACACTCAAAATTGTGTTTGTGTGTGTGTGTGTGTGTGTGTGAAAGAGAGAGATGGAGGAGGGATTGATGGGAGTGCTGCTGATGGAAGGACTATCAGTTTATCCAGAAAGTCTATTCACATCTCCGTCAATTAAACTGGACACCGATACACACTAGACAGTTAAAAATGGGTTGTTGTCTGACCCCTGAGCTCCACAAACACACACACACACACACACAGAGACTGAAATCGAAACAGATTTAGTGAAATCTTGTTACACAGACCTTTTTAACCCCTCGTGCACTGGAACGCATCTAATGCATTAATTCAGACAAAGCCCTTCTTAATTGAATCTGAAATGATTAATTGAATCTGATCTCATTTGAACCTGTGCTGCTGAAGTGGATGTTTGGCCGGTTCAGCTGTGAGTGTTTGTCTCATGACTCCCATGAGTCTCTGAGCTCAGGTCAGGCGTGAGGTGAGGGGGCTCCTAATTGCTAATCTGACAAACACTTTTATTCAAAGTGACTTAATGTTCGCTAATTTCAAGACGAATCCCTCTGGAGTAACCTGAGGTTAAGTGTTCTGCTCAATGGCGAGAGCTCGTGAATCATCCCTTACAGAACTGGAAGCAATAAAGATGCACTTCTTTGTTTGCACGCAGCCAGAAGTGTAGCACACTTGATAACACTGAAGAAGTCTGGGAAGAAAATAGAATTAATGCAAAGCTGTATCCACATAGACTCCAAAAATGTTTATATACAGTATATTTACCTTTACTCACGAAGTATAGAAGCAGTCTACTATATATCAACCGTGTGACATTTTAATGTCATTGAATAAAAATGTTTAAAATGGCTTTGTGAAGAAAAATGTAGCCAACATGAATCCAAAGATTGTGTTTCTAATAAATTCTTGAAATAGTCATTTTACTTTAGATGTTTAAATGATCATTATTATACTTTTTTTTCTTGGACATACTTAAGCTATTTGCATTTGTGATTTCCAAGCCTTTAAGAGAGCAGACTGTACTCTAGAATGGAAAGTAATCCGAGGAGCTTGACTGTGTTGAATGGGAGTTTATTGTATGTTATAAGCAGGTAGATAAAGTGACTGTAGAGCTCAGCTTTGCTTTCTTGATGAGATGAGAGTGTTTCTGTCAATAGACCTATGGTGCGAATTTGCAGAAGGTTTTATTGAAGGTAGCAGAGCAAATGATGGTCATCATCTAATAAAGATAAAATTTTGATTTATGAGTGTTCATAAATTGCTGTAAATTAAATTACTGTAATTATCCCTTTTTATCTTTGTGCTGATCAGATGCATTTACAACTTATTAGCCAGCAAGGGTGTCAATTCCAGTATCCCAGCAATTTAAAATTGAGTGTGTGTGTGTGTGTGTGTATTACAAGGAGAGCGTGACTTATGAGGACATAACCCATGTCCCCATTTTTCAAAAAGCTTATAAATCATACAGAATGAGTTTTTTTGAGAAAGTAAAAATGCACAGTTTCCTGTGAGGGTTAGGGTTAGGTGTAGGGTTTCACAAAAACAAACGTGTGTTACAATTCCAGTATTTTCTGCATACAGACTCTAATATATGAGTGTCAATATAAACCAATCATGACAAATAATATTGGTGTGCATTTTTTAATAAAATTATTATCCATAAAAAGAAAAAAAGGTTTTGCTTTCTGATTCAATTTGATGATAATTATATTGGTAACACTTTACAAGGAGGTTTCATTTGTTAATGTCTTGTTCATGTTAATTTATTATTAAAATGATTAAAATTAAAAGTGGTATCTGTTAATATTATTTAACTTACCCAAGGTGACATGAACTAACAATGAACAGTAGTTTTATTAATAATTAATGTTAACAAAGATACAAATACAGATGTATTCCTCATTGTTAATAAATGCATGAATTAAAGTTAATCGATGGGACCTTATTGTAAAGTGCTCCAATTACATATATTATTATACTATTTAATATATTATCATATATATTATATATATATATATATATATATATATATATATATATATATATATATATATATATATTATCATAATATTTTTAGATACTTTTTGTACATTTGTTAAAATAATATTGTGCATATGTGTGTGTGTGTGTGTGTGTGTGTGTGTGTGTGTGTGTGAGGGGCCGTACAAGCCATTATTCATTTTTAACTTGCCCTGGCAACATTTTCACAGGCCTTGCCACAATCAACCTATAAATCAATAAATAAGACTTATTGTTTTTATTGTATTGTAATAAATGATAACCATTTTACATAAATGGGTACAATGGTTCAAAGATAAAGCTGAAATGAACCATGCTTTTTCAGGTCTTTCAGGTAGGTCTATCTCTATTCCAGTTAAGGATGCACTGAGGCCGTCCTTAAAAATATTCTTGTTTGCCGTAACCCGACTGACCCTGTCAATTTAGGACCAACTCAATATATTTTTATTTTTTTGCTTTTAGACTGACCGACTTGCCGATTGTAAATTTGCGTCAAGACCAACCACTTTTTTTACTCTTCAAACAGCTAATACAAAAGCAAAACAATAATATTTAAGTAGGTATTGTAAATATATAAATTTCCTAGGCCTACATACAAACGAAGGCTATCTTCCTTAATTAAAAAAAACCTGTGATGTCATCTATGTTTACACGGATGTCACACTATGGCCTGTGCGTTCGCTTCGTCTCAGACTCTCATTCATTGATATAAAACTCTGTCACACAAGAAGAAGACGCAGCACTCGCAGCTACTCTGCAGGCGGCAAGGAAGTCGACCGGAAGTTGAAGTCGGCTGGGTGCCGCCATATTGTAGCAGAACTTCACTTGCGTTAGCATCCCATTGACTCCCATTCATTTTGGCATCACTTTGACAGCAAATAACTTTACATCTGAGGCGTTTAAAGACTCCATTTGTCCATTATTTATTTCTAAAGATACACTACAATGTATAAAGGGTTCCATTACCTTCTACGTTACATTATGGCCCTGTAGAAACAGTTTTTGTAATAATAGGCTAACGATTGCGTCATAACCACTCGACTCTCTGTCGCATTACCGTACAGACAGGAGGAGAAGCTCGCGGGCAATTAAATTAATATGGCGTTGTTATTATTTTACTAGTCATAGACTGGGAAATATTATATAACCTATTTACAGCGGTTTTTTGTGTTCATATACTTCAGTAAAGGGTTATTATTTTAATAAGTACCGCGTTTTCTTTACTCGTCTTATTTTTGTATTTGCAATCAATACGGCATATGCGTAGTAACACTTAATTTCTTTCTTTATTCAAATCTATGAACAGTTACACGATTAAAACGGATCTTGAAAAACTGAGCAACCACATTTCTTCATTAAACTCTGTAAAATGTTAAGTTGGTCACAGTGCCATGCACTTAATGCCTCATCTGTGGTCATTCTTCAATAAGGTTCATTAGTCAACATTAGTTAACATATATAAATAACATAAATAATAATGAACAATATTTCCACAGCATTTATTAATCTTAGTTCATGTTAATTTTAGCATTTACTAATGCATTGTTAAAATCACAAGTTGTGTTTGTAAACATTAATGTACTATGAACATTGAATAACTCGATTTTTATTAACATTAACAAAGATTAATAAATTGTGTAATAAATGTATTGTTCATTGTTCATTCATGTTCGTTAATACATTAATGTTTTCTCTCTTGTTATTTCATAAGAGCTTCAAAGAAGACGGAGAAAGCCAGAGTCTTGTGCCCTGCGTTTATCAGTATCAGTATTATGCTCGTTTGGTGAAAAAGAAAAACATTAAAAAATAATTTGACTTATATCTTCCCCACCCCAAGGTTTCTATAGATATCACGATATATCGACATCGTGAATTCTTATGGCCACAATAACCGTGATATGAAAAATCTAATATCGTGACAGCCCTAATATATATATATATATATATATATATATATATATATATATATATATATATATATATATATATATATATATATATATATATATTATAGAGAGATAGATAGATAGATATAGATACACAGTGTTATGTATAATAAATATAAATTATTTCAAAATATTTAGCATAGTCAATATAGCATAGTTTTTAAAAGGGTGTCAAGCAGTGGAATAGTCTTCTGGCGAGACACACTAGAGAGAAGAATACAGAGAACGTGTATGTGTTCTCTCTGCCACTTTATTCTATAGGGCAGTGTCTCTGGAGCCCTGATCCCTCTCACGCTCGACTATCTGAGCTTAAAAGCTTGTGTGTGTTTGTCTCTGTATCTCTCTCACACACACTCCTCTGTACCTGTTCATTTTCCCTGAGCGCACATCAACCCACACGCACTGACCCAGGAACATACAGTTCTGACAGACACACGCGCGTTCACATGTGAGGGAGCAGACTTCACATCGACCGAGTATATAGGTGCATTAAAAACAGATTTATGAAAGCAGATAATTATATCTGTCATATCCAGTCAACAAAAGAACAACAGACCATGTGAGCTGATGAGAATTTTCCACCAGCTCATTTGCATTTTTCCATTCTGTCCAGATCTCGTGGTGCATGAACGCACACTGATCATCCTGTGTACTTTACTAGCGCTAAAAAAACCTGAAAATGAAGGTAGCCAATGAGACACTGTAAACACAGAGATTGTCTACAGGATATGAATCTGCCAGGGCACATTCACTAAAAAACAAAGACCACATAATTAAAAAACATTGAGCAAAAATTATGAACAGATCAAAAAACTGACGAATTATGAGCAGATGCAGACAATTCATCTGATGTTATAGAATTAGTTTTTATGTATCATACTGCACTGTATGTGTCTTTATGTGACCCTGGAGCACAAAATCAGTCTTAAGTCGCTGGGATATTTTTGTAGCAATAGCCAAAAATACATTGTATGGGTCAAAATTATAGATTTTTATTTTATGCCAAAAATCATTAGGATATTAAGTTAAGATCATGTTCCATGAAGATATTTTGTAAATTTCCTACCATAAATATATAAAAACATAATTTTTGATAAGTAATACGCATTGCTAAGAATTCATTTGGACAACTTTAAAGGTTATTTGCTCAGTATTTAGATTTTTTGCACCCTCAGATTCCAGACTTTATAATAGTTGTTTCAGTAGTTTTTTATTACATTTGTATTATATACACTGTAAAAAATTTCTTGTTGTTTTTACAAAAACTTTTTGGCAGCTGTGGTTGCCAGAATAATTTTGTAAAAATACAGAAAACTGTAAACACATTTACGTCAAAAACTGTTAATTTTACAATATAAAGCTGTAATTTACAAACAAGAAAATGTGAATATAAACCAGTAAATTCAACAACACACAAAATTAAATCTGTTTTGTACCTTGAAAATACTGACAACCACCATAATAATAAAGATGGTACTGTATAAGAGAAAGCCACATGAAGTATCAAAGCTCATCACAAGTAGCTTCACCATAAGCAGAAGTATATATTAACATATAGAAGGTGCACATTTATGGAAACACAAAACACCATCATAGTAACACACGTGATACTTAAATAATGCAAAAAACTTTCATTAAGCAACAGAAGATGTAACATAAAGCTCAAATGTACATAACTGATAACAAGAACTATTTAAAAACATGATTATTTAAACAAAATACTTTCCAACGTGGAGTGTCACGCAGGGAATTCTGGGAATATCAGTTTACAGTTTTAGACTGTAAATTATACATTGATTTGTTCTTTTTTTACTTCTAAAAGCTGTATAATTAACAGAATTTTACTGTAAATTTACATTAAATGCTTTGTTAGATCTTTTACAGTTTTTCCCTGTATATAGTACAGGAACTTACTGTTAACCTATTATCAGTTTTTTTCCGTAGCGTTTTTACAGAATTTTACAGTTAAAATTACACTTATTTTTTACAGTGTACACTTCTGTTCAAAGGTTCAGGATCAGTAAAATTTTTATGTTTAATGTATTTTTAAGTGTCTATACTATCACTTTTAATCAATTTATCATATTTTGGCTGAATGAAAGTATTAATTTTGTTCAATTTTGTGTAAAAAAATGTTTTTATCTCATGCATTGTTCACATAACTCTCAGTCACAATATTTGCATATTTTGCACAATATATTGTTCAAATTATATACTGCAGCTCTAATGGAAGTAGTGTGGTAGTATGCCATTTTAAAACAATTGCATTTTTCTGACTACGGTATTTTCCGGACTATAAGTCGCACTTTTTTTCATAGTTTGGCTGGTCCTGCGACTTATAGTCAGGTGTGAATTATTTATAAAAATTAATTTGACATGAACCGAGGGAAATGAACCAAGAGAAATGAACTAAGACAAATGAACCAAGAGAAATCATTACCGTCTCCAGCCGCGAGAGGGCGCTCATTGCTGCTCACTTCTAGTCCAGTGCAACTTATACATGTTTTTTCCTCATCATGACATATTTTTGGACTGATGCGACTTATACTCAGGTGCGACTTATAGTCCGAAAAATACGGTACTACAATTATTAGTTCAGTTTCCTGAGCTAAATAAATTACTTTATTTTCATGAACATTTGAGTCCATTTGATGAGCTTTTGGTCTCCACACTATTATCATTCAAGAGAAAACTGAATAGTGCATCACACTGGGAGAGTATATTCTTTTCATCAGCCATTTAGAAAATGTGTGCACCTCTGTGGCTGGTGAAACCTCTGCACCAGTGTCTTTGTGTTTGTGTTTGTGTGAGTGATTCCTCTCGATGTGCTCTCGGTGTAGCTGCACTGTTAATGAGAGCTTTTCAATCCAAAAGCAGCGAGTTTGTTTGAAACTTTTGTCATTTGTCATTGTGAAATGCAGCTTTCCCTCCGCTCACACAGCGTTTGACTATCTGGCTGTCTGCCTAGATGCCATTATACCCTGGTTATCTGAGCCCAAATTAGAGAAAGGTCCTGTAGGACAAGAGCAGGGTGTTGAATGACAATGACACTGCTGCAGTGATTGACTGTGTGTGTGTGTGTGTGTGTGTGTGTGTGTGTGTGTGGTCTTCTCGATCTCTATTTCATCATGACAATTTATCCCTTTCTGCCTGTATATTGCTACTAGCAGTGTTTACAGCACTGTAACCTAAATCACAGCCAATTGCCAGACACACACTTCATCACATACAGCACTGCAGTTTTTAGGCGCAAGTTTATGGCTACGGTGGTTTAAAAATTAATTTAAAAACATATTTTGTGCATATTTAGTGATGTGTGTGACTCTTTTCATTTGAGACAATAAATAATCACCTGTCAAACACCTAAAATATCTAACTATGTTGTAAATTGTATGTTTCAATAAGATTTGACAGTTATTCTCTTAGCTAGTGATGTAATATTTGCCGATACTTCAAAACATACTATGGTATGATTTAAGATTTGATTAGATTCAGGGGTCTGCAATCAATATATCAGTAATACAGTATTATATGCCTGTTTTATAAATTAATTTGTTTTTTTTTTTTAATTAAAGGCATAGTTCACCCAAAAAATTGAAAACTTCAACATCTACTCACATTCATGTTGTTCCAAACCTGTATGACTTTCTTTCTTCTGTTTAGCATAAAAAAAGATATTTTGAAGATATTTTGAACAAACAGCTGGTTTTACCCATTGACTCCCATACTACTGAAAAAGAAGTCAAAAACTACCAAAATTCTTCCAAATATCTTATTCATACACAAAACTCACACAGGTTTGAAACAAGTGTAGGGTAAGTATAGTAAAATTAAAACAACATACAGAACTACCAAGTTTTTCTATAAGTTTGATTGCATCATATAATTATTGCTGTTAATAGTGTTCATCGTCTGTTTGATTACATCTTTAATTGAATTTTCCGTACATTTCTGCCATATGTTCATTAACTTGACAGTCACTACCGATAAGCTACTACTAAATATTGTCGAAACTTAATTTTCTGTAAAGTTGCTTTGCTATGATTTGTATTGGAAAATGCGATATACAAGTAAACTCGAATTGAATTGAATTTTAATTGAATTATTGGTTTATTGATTGATTGATTGAACTTAGGTTGAACTGTACCTTTAAGTCAAACTTTGCAGCCAAAACATAACAGAATAACATTTAATTGAACTCTCTGAAAATTACTAATCCTGTTTTCCAATTGGGGCATTCAATAATAATATAAAAAAATAATAATATACAAAAATAAATAATCAACAATCAACATCATATCGTTGGTCATTTCATTCATGCATGAATCTATATTGATATATTTTTATATCACTAATAACATCCTCTCTAGCATTGTAGTCTCAACACTTGCAGAGGCAAGCCTCTTTTAGATGTGATAAAAGAGCACCAAAAATGTAAAATTCAAGCTTCTGTCATTTTGTGAATATTCGCATGTTCATTCAGAAGGTTTTCTCTATCTTTGGTTGCACACAAAGATGTTTCATCCCAAGTCCTACACTTTCAAAGCATGTGAAGTATGGTTACTGTAAAAGCTCTCACGGGAAGAGGACTCACATCTAAGAAGAAAACCTGCTTTGATTTAGTCATCATTCATTTAGTCTCAGTAAAATTAAGATGGAGGAATAGAAATGATCTTTGGGACTTGGTTGCTTTGAGATGTGCATTCTATAATACATATGAACATGTGTGACAAACTTTCCTCATGTGAATAGCTACAGAAATCACTCTACCAAGACCCAGTTGTTCAGTTTCTTTTAAATAACTCCTGGTCTTTTGAAAGGCAATTAAATTGTCATCAAAAAGCTCATTTTCTGATTCATACTTCTCGGAGCGATGAATGCGTTTATTAGTCGAGACGGAGCCTCAAACGTGTGCTGATTGCTGCCGTATAATCTCTGCTCGTGTAGGCGTTTCACTCACCGTTTATTGAAGGATCTTCACAATGATCGCACAAGACCAACCCTGCTAACTCACCTCAGTGAGCGAGCGAGAGAGAGAGAGAGAGAGAGAGGGGAGGAATTGGTTGGGTGTTGATAATGGGGGGCACCATTTTAACTCGCTATTGCTATTTAGACAGAGCCATTACTGTAATGCACCACCCAATGGGGAATAAAAGAGAAGCAATTTCTCTTTCTTTATCTCACTCCTCTTCTCTCCTCTCCTGAATAATAAAAAGGCCAGGCTTTCAGGCTAGAGTCTCACTAAGTTGGTTTGAGAGTTTAGTGTCCTTCTCACCTTACTACTGCTGCAGTGTTAATTTTGACAGGTGTTTTTTATTTAGTTTTTCGTTTAATTCAATCTGTTTCTTGCCATTACGTTTGCCATTACTTGAGCTGTTTTTCAGTGAACATTGTTTCATTGTAGTACAACACTCTACAATGTGAGTATATCACTCATAAATGTGACTAAATCTCAATGCTAGGCCAGTGTCTTTAGCACTTGCCAGTTAGAAGCTGAGCATAAGTTTAGCCCAGATGTTTTTTTACAGCTAAAAAATTTATTTGTCAATGGTGATTCTATTGCCAAGGTGTGCATGGAGGGTTGTAGCCTCATCCACTTTATTTTAGAAAATTACCTGTGCTGCATGCAACTAGCATTCAAACACAGAGATGCCAAGGGGTTTATGTTGACTAAGTTTTTCCTATTAGACCGTGTCACAAACAACATCAAAAAGAGTACAGTGTGTCTGAACAAACATTGTCTATTTCTCTGGTGTTGGGCATATTAACACGTCCTCGGTTCAGGTTCTGTTTCGCAGACATAAAACGAGAGCTCGACTGGAGGTAAGCCGTGCATCTATAATTAATGAGAATAAATGGCTGGGCTGCTGCGTCTCGATCGATGTTGTGCTGCTTGATGTTTAGGGACAGAGTGCAGGAGACTGACTTCCCGGATGCTGTCAGTTTATTTCACTTCATGCAGATCTTAAGGGAGTGGCTATCTGCATTATGCTGTGTGGAAGGAAATGCATCTGCTGTTTGTGTATTTTGCATTTTCTTCCCGTTATTATGCCTTCATGTCAGTTCTGGTAAGTTTGAGTTAAAGAAAGTCATGGTTAAACACTTCCAAATGGAGACACAGCTCTTAAATTAGCACTTAATATTAAGTGGCAAACAGCGTGTCTCACAACTGATCCTCCCTGACGTGTAGAATAAACAGGCGAAGCACGCCACAGCTGATCATCTGGTTTCAGAGCTGTTGATACTCATTAATCCTGCGATCTGTCAGCGGGCAGATTAACAGAGGGATTTGGGTGGTGTGTTTTTGGTCGAGGCTCATCTCTCGACTGCTCGGACTGTGCACTGTGAACATGCAGGCCCTTTACATAACTGGGTGATTCTTAAGTTAGCTATTTTTACCATATAAAATCTTGAAAAAGATTAAATACATTTGTAATATCTGATCAAGTCCTGTAGTCCCAAATCTAAATATATATTCATTTATTTACTTATTTTATTATTTTTTTATATATACAGTACATTTATAGCAGACAACTACTAGATCACTAGAAAACTAACTAGTGAACAAAGATGAAGGGAACTGTGTTGCATGCCAATGTGTGTAACCCAAGTACTCAAGGAGGTGATAATTACTCTAAAATAGTATTGTTTTGTTTAATAGCATTATTATTATTATTGTATAATTAGTGTTCAGCTGGCTAACTAAAAACATACTATAATGCCCAGCAAGATTTTCTACTTGTCTTACCCTGATAGTAATTAAGCCGAATTAGAAAGCTTCATCTTATGTATGTTATGCTCACTGTATTTGGCACTATTTGTTGTGTATAGCTGAGAATGCAACTTGTTCTTTGAAACATTTTAAACACAATGCAAACCATGCTTGTGTTCATTAGCTAGAAGCGTTTGCATTAACATGCCATGTGTATGGTTAGTATGTTAAGGGTCTTAATGGGTTAAACAGGTTCAGTATCAGAAGTATGTGTAGTTCTTACAAAGAGGCTAATGTGGTTGCCTCCGTTACTTTGATCCAGTTTCATTCTGTTTTGTTCAAATATAAACACTAATTTTGATCAAATGCTGGTGTTTTTGAGTCTGTGGATTGCTTTAAAGCTCAGATAATTTTTTTCCATGATTAAATCATGAGATTGTAATAAAGTATTTATATGGCATCAGACTGCAGCTTCTGTTCTCATGACTAGAAATGTATTGCATCATGCATGAGCTTTTTTATCATGCATGAACTCCTGTTTACATGAGATGTTTCTAGGCAGTTGTTTCTTAAGATTAAAAATATTGTCCGCTCTGAATGTTCATGCAAATTGACAGTCCATCATGGAAGAACTCAAACTCAAAGTGGATGTCATTTATGCAGAAAAGATGGGAATGCTGAGATGGAACTAGTGTTATTTGTAAATCTCTGATTGGCAGATTACATGAAAATGCTCAGAAACCTCTGTGTCCTGTGTTTTTGTGAGGTAGAGCGAGGGCAGAAACCTTGGCAGCAGATCGCTTTACACTTCCTGAAGAACACACATGAAAGCCAACACGGTAAATATTGCAGGAGGTCAGCATGCTAGCAGTCAAAAAGACCTTTGTGTGACTGAAAGTCTGTGATGTCTGTCTTGTTTGACACATCCAGGGTCAGAGGTCATAAGGCAAGGAGGCCCTCTGATAAATCAGTCATTAGAGTAAGTTTTATTTCAGGTGTTTCAGAGGAGGCTGATGTGAATATACAGAACCGATCGTATTGAGGTGTATTTATTTACTCATTAATTCATTCATTCTCACCAAGGCTTTAATATTGTGAAATATTACAATAAAAAAAAGCATTGGTAACACTTTCTATGAAGCCGTATTTATAATGCATTATAAAGGTATTTATAAGGCATTATAATGAATACATAATGAATTATAATAAAAAAAAAGTATAATATGTTATATCAACTTAATAATCATAACAACAATTATAATACATCATAATACTTATGTATTTGTGGTTGAAAGTTTAAGAGTATGGTTATTTATAACACACAATGAACACCATATTAAATCTACTTCATTGTGTTATAAATAATCATACTCTTAAAAGCTATAACCACAAATAAGTAAATATTCTAATATATTAAAACTGTTTTTAGGAATATTTATGAGATATTACAACATTAGGGTTTGGAACCGAGAACCAGTTCTTATTCAGAACCAGTTCTGTTTTTTTAAAAGAACCAGAACCGTGAGCAATTTCTAAGTTTCGGTTCCGAAAACGGTTCTGGTGTAGACTGCTATTGTTAAGTATGAGGGATAGATTACTTAGAATACACGTAATTTCAAGAGTGATAAACAAAGTGATAGAAAATATTTATTCATTGCATCACACCATCTTCTGACTGCATTATTATTTGTAAAATAGGGGCTTTATGGAGAGTGTGTATACATGGTTATAAGTATAACAGTGTATATTTCATTAATTTAGGGAAATTAACAAGTGTCTCAGCCCTCAAGGGGCTATTTGGCTTATTCCTGCTTGACAAACTAAATGTTATTAATAGTGTAAAAAACATCACCTTTGAAGCATGTGCTGATTGATGGACTAGCATTACTCAACATTACTTACTACCTTCCAGCAACACTACATTCACTGAAGGTAAAATCTAAGTGATTAAAAGTGATTTCAAATTATGCTGCGCTTTATGCATTCACCCACTGTCATATTCATGTCATTGTTCACTGTGTGCTGTATGTAAAATGAGTATTACCATGGCTTTATCTGAAAAATATGATTCCCAATGCACGCAAACTTTTCAAAATACTGAGTGCCCAGTTGGTTAAAGTGTATCTTTATGTACAATCTTTATATCAGCTATTGGCCCCCCTTTTTTCCAAGATACCAATGTGGGTTTTCCACTAATATCACTGCTGAAAACTGTGGTGCGCAATATTTTTCTGGAAACCAAGAAAACTTTGTAACATCAAGTAACATTAAAAATTACTTTAGAGTATCAGTTTTGATCAATTTCATGCATCCTTGCTGAATAAAATGATTAAGTTAATAATCCATATATATACACATCACAATTACTCCCATTTCTGTAGAAAACCGTAGTCTCTGATGTTTATAATTAGCCTTATGTAAAACAGTAGCGGTAGTGTGTCCTCATTTAGCTGATGTGTGTATGAGTATGTGGTATAATTAATGTCTTGTGGAAAGTTGCCATAAACCTCATGTGAAGCCAGTTGGCAGTCTGCATTCTGCACACACACCGCATCAGGCGAGGGCAACCATAATGACATCAATTCTGCTGACATCAATGCCATGAAACGAGAGAGAGCCAGAGAATTAGAGAAAGGCAAAATGACAAGGTCCCCTGGACAGAAACTGGGACCGAGAAAGCTCCTGCCAAAGAAAAGATGAAGACATTGTCTCCAGCGAGGCCGGCAGTTTGCATTATGCATCTGTAGCCAGAGACAGAGGTAAACAAAGCAGGCAGCGCACGTTATGATATATCTGTTGTTCCCTGCGGTGAGCTGGGTGGCTGGAATCTTTAATTACGTTCCCATCAGCTCTCTGTTTCTCTACAGGCACGCTTTCACCAGGGGATGGTGGTGGACGGGGAGCTCAATTTGTTTGGGTAGCCATGGCTCGTATTCTGTCAGAGCATTTAATTATGCTTTTGATACATCCTCGGAGATGAAGCTCTCGTGGCTTATAAACAGTTTATTCTTATCTCGAGTACAACAGCCAAGCAGAGAGCTTAGGCAATAGGGGAAATAGAATTCCCTCATATTGCCCGTATTTATTGTTTCTCACCATGAGGGACGTGACCCAGTGCACATGGAGGAACATTACTTGTACCGTCCTGGAGGTCTAGCTCAAGGCAGGGTTTAGACATTTTTAAAAGATCTGCTTTTGTTCCTGCACTTCTAGCAAGGACAGTTTTATTGTTCAGCGATTGCTCCATCGTAGCTCAGGAGACTTATAGATCAACCATGAATGTAATTCTAACCCCATACTTATACTTTTAATATGATTGAGATACTAGCAATGTCATTTTTTTCCATTTTAATTTAATGTACAATTTTAGCAATTTTCTTGTTTTGTATTATAATGTCTATTAATAGTTTTTATTCCATTTATTTTATTTTAAAAAAAAAGGGTTTATTTTACTACATCAAGTAAAACTAAGTAGACATTTTATTTTATTTTATGTTATTTTCAGTTAACATTTAATAGTTCAAGTAATACAAATCTATTTGTATGATTTTAGTTAGGTATAATGCCCATGGTTAAACAAAATATGTTCTTATACAGATCCAGTTTTGTTCTAAATTTAGTTCGTATGACTTGTGCACTATATTTTATAAACAGACTGAAATTAAAAATGCTGTTCACTCATAATTTTTCTTTCTGACATGAATCTTAAATCTAATTTGCTCATTTCCTTTGTGTTCGCCATCAGATTGAAAATTAAAATGTAAAATAAAATAAAATAAAATAGATTAAAATGGATAGTAAAATTCATGCATTGGTCTTAATAATTTATTTAGATCACTTTTAAAACCGTTAAAGTAAAACACAGAGAAGAGAAAAATATTAACTTTCCATTTGTTTCTTAATTTTATCTATCTGTTATATATGGCAAACAAATGATATATTAAAGAGATCTGTGATTTTTCCTTCCTGTATTTGTAATAGTGTCTTAATGTCTCTCTTTCTCTCGCAGGCACGCCGAGTTTCATTAAGACTCCTGAAGATCAGACAGGGATTTCAGGAGGGGTGGCGTCCTTCGTGTGCCAAGCGGTCGGGGAGCCCAAACCACGAATCACCTGGATGAAGAAGGGCAAGAAAGTCAGCTCACAGCGCTTTGAGGTGGGTTTGAAATAATAAGATGTGCTTCTTTGTGCCTGAGCTCTAATCAGATGTGAAGTTGAGCATCATATTGAAGATCGACCTGCTTCCTGCCAGCTGTTCTTTTACCACAACATTAAATCAGACGCAACAAAGATCCTACCATTTCTCCTCACCAATGTCTTCAAGGCATCCCTTTTATACAGCAGCTCTCTTTAAGATCATGTGAGGGGTTTTCAGCTTTTATCATGACCTGCTCTGAGCAGTGCACCGGGTCGAGTGTCGAGTGTTTCTTTGAATTCATACAGCACTGCTGACATCTGTACTGCAAAGATTACTGACCAAGTGCAGTGAGCTTGAATTACATACATGGTCTAACCTTAGTACTGCAGGCTTGGTCCCCGGTAAAACTGTGTCACTGAGATGGCAAGGAGATGTCTTTGTTAATTAGGCCAAAACATGCTGATGACAAAAAGAGAGAGAGAAGTGCTGCACTTGTTTTTGGACTGGAAAATAAAAGTTGCTCTTAGAGAGAGATTAGTTAGACTGTCCCCATTACTTCATCCACTCTAAAACCCTGTCCTGGAAACTCACATACAATGAAAGTTTGGACGTCTGTGTCAGTGCTGGGTAGTCACTGATTTTATGTAATCTGGATTACGTAATCAGATTCCAAAAATTTGTATTTGTAATTTCATTATATTATGTTTTAAATACACTTAATCAGAATATCTATTATTCATACATTGGCAGTGAATGTATATGAAATCTCCTTAATTCTTAATTTACTTTCTAAAAAGTCTATCACTCATATGTTTGGAATAGGGCTGTCAAGTGATTAAAAAGTTTCAATCTAATTGATTACACAATGTAGTGATTAATTAATCCAATTCAGCAAAAATTAATCACACATCAAGTCTGGCTGAGAAATTACCCCAGGAGGATAATTTGGGAAATGTCTCAGTGTTTTTAGTTGTTCACACAACAGATGTCAAAAATAACCAAAAGAGTTTGATGACAGAAATTTAATTTGGGTGTGAACTATCCTTTTGATGTTTTTTTGCTTGCTTGCTTGTGTTTGTTATTATTACTATATATATATATATATAAATAATAGAATGTATTTTTCCCTTCCCATTTCTATTTGTATATCAATATGGTTCAAGATTTTCCTATATATTTATATATTTGAAAAATAGAATTTATAACCTAATATGTATAATACAATAGAATACGGTACTATTAACAACTTCTATCATCTTTGCTATTAATAATTAATCTACTCTGCATTGCATCAATGTCAGTGACATTTGTCAGATATTACAGACATTTAATGGGTACATTAGCCAGCTCAGAAAAGGCAGATCAGCAGAACAGTTGACTGTGCAATATTCGGTCACCCTAAAGTGACCCACAGCCGACTTGCGCCACCTGTATTGCCAACTGTACCACTGCTGAATGTGCCAGCAGAGGCAAAGACTGTATCAGTGCCAGGACAGTGAGGGATGAGCTCTGTACTATTGGCCGGAGAGCAGGGTGACCTGTCAGACCTCCTCTGCTCACTCCTCCAAAAACCTCACATCTGACTCTCTGGGGCCAAACAGAGGCCACAATAGACTCATCAGCAGTAGCATCAGGTCCAGAAGAGTAAAGAGGTGTGCTGATGCCTGGGGTTGAATCAGAGCAATGGTGTTGGCTGGCATTCAGGACATGGACTGCATTATAAAGGTGTCATCAGTTTGTAGAGCTATTACCACAGGTACAATCCACCTAAAGTATCTTGATGTTAAGTGTCTTGGTCAGGGACACAGTGGTCAAAGTTAAAGTATATATAACTGCATGGCAAAATCAACTATATTTGAGCTCAGCTGTGATCTTAAAGTTAGAATTATAATGCAATAAGAATGGAAAAACAACAATAAAAAGACGATAAAGTAAATGTAATTAAAAAAAATTTACTATTTTTTTTTAATTAATCAAAATTAATTATCCTTACATTAAAGTTTTTAAATATACTTTTATATTGCAATAATTTCATATTCAATCTTCAAATTAATTGAGAAACCACATAAAGACAGTATGTTTGTTTTAACTGTTTAATGCCATCTTTTTATATCTTTAGATAAAGCCGAGTATCACTGATATTGATACTAATGATGTCTCTAGGAAATTATAATTTTTCCTAATATTTAACCATTGTAATAACATTACAGTATAATTGAGAGCTATCAATTTGAACCTTTATTATACTTTAAAAATAACACCTTCTTATTTAAGTGAACATAAATCTTCACATAAACCCATTATAATAAATGTCATTTTTCCTGTGCCCTTCAGCAAGTAGGAAATACACCAAAATTAAATAAAGTTATCAAACACTAAATTCTAAATGAATTAAAGATGAATCCTTAAAGCTACAAAAGTTATAAAATTCCTCTTTTTTTCTTTTGTTCTTTGCATAACATACATCACAGCTGCTGGGTTATTACTATTAGGTTTTTTGGCTCCTATTACTTTAAGAGCTGATGCTGTTGCTCGTAGTTTCATATGTGCTTTAATATGAAATGATACAGGCTACAGTGTGCACTGCCGTATGTATTCATGCAATTGAAAAGCACAGTATGAGTACAGTATTATGACTGACAGGAAAGGAAAATTAGTTTTTACTGACATATGGTCTAACATCTCATCTGACCACAGTCCACCGTTGTTCTACTGAATCCCGAATCATTTCTGCACTCATATGACTATAGCCCCAGGCACTGAGGCAAAGTTGGAGAATAATAATAATTGTTATTAAAGCAATTGTTATTAAAAACTAAGTTGCAAAAGTGTCTCAGAACTAAACGTATAAAGGTGATGAAAATTTGTGATATATAGAACTTTAAAACCTTAGAACTTTTAATCTCTGAAGCTATTCAGGTGTATAAGCTGATAAACTGAAACTGTAGTATTTCATTCCAGGGAATGCTGCGCTTGTTTTCAACATCAGTATACTGTAGATAGTGCAGGGCTCCAGCAGGGGAGCGCAGGTTGATCTCAATTTGGCAGTCAACCTCACAACAGAGAGAAGCTGACGGCATCCCAGGCATGAGGGCTCCCTGAGACGACCCTCCTCACACTGTCAACCGAGCTGACTGAGCGTGAACGAGACGGGCTCTGACAACACCGGCATCTTACTTTAACTCTGTGCCTCATACACCCAATGCAGTGCATTTATACTGTACAGGAACTGATCTCTTTAACTTCACTGTCGTATAAGAGACTCAGTGAAATTGTTTCTGACTGGTTTTATCACTTTTTGGTACTCAAGACACTCTGGCTGGTAATTGCTTCTGTCATGATTTTGTTAACAAGAAGTAACACTGGCAAAAAAAAATAAAAAATCTTCCATGCAACACAAGATGAGATATTAGCCAGAATGTTTTTGTCCACACAAGAAAAGTGGATGGTAATTTATACTGTCAAGCCTCAAAAGAAAACTCACCATAAAAGTAGTTGTAAGTAAAGTAACATGCACTATATTATTCAAGCATATTATACTATAGTATATAATACAAACCATGCTGTAACTTTCAGCAAATGTATCTAATTTGTGGGAGAACTATTCTTTTAAATTGTATATATTATTAGAATTAGTATTTTTACAGATTATTTTCATGCATTTTTTATGTTTGAAAGAGTGTGCTAATTCACGTCTGTAACTTTGCAGTGTCGTATAGACTGTGTGTTCATGTGTTTATGCATGCAGATCTGATTGTATGTTTAAAGAACAACACTTGATTTTTGATGCCGGAGATGTCTAATATCACCTGTATGTCTGTGTGTTGTCAGGTAATAGAGTTTGATGACGGCTCAGGCTCTGTGCTGCGGATCCAGCCATTACGGACACATCGAGATGAGGCTATTTATGAGTGCACAGCTACCAACAGCGCTGGAGAAATTAACACTAGTGCTAAACTCACTGTATTAGAAGGTAAGAATACACTCTCTCTTTTGCTCTCTCTCAAACAGTATAGGATTGTCCTGTAACTTCATGAAGATTTACAGCTGCAGCTATTTCATTGCATGCATTTTGGGATTAGAAATGGTGCAGAAGTGAAGTCAAACGAAAAAAGCATGGACTGTGGGCCGAGTATTATGGTTCCTCTCACACTCAGTTTCATCATTATTATTCTGAGAACATGACAAACAGGAATTGAGCTGAAGTTAGATTTAACAGGTGGTCTGACTAACCACAGCTTGGGTGGTTTCATGGTAGTTTCCTTATAACTTTGAGTTTCCTCATGTTATCACTGTTTGCTTTGGCAAATATTTACTGGTTTAATGAAGTTACCACGTTGCCTACACAGTAACACAGCGGGAAGATCTGATTAAATTAAAAGTATAATCAAAAATGACGCTGTTTAGTTTCTTAATACACATTCCTGCTCTTATTACACTTGATTCATAAATTAATGTTATCCCAAAGAAGAAAAATTTATAATATTAAACTCCAAAACGACTTCATGTCTTAATTTCAATGTTAAAATGCCCCACAAATCCCCTGCAAACTCACATTCAGCTCTTATTCTGATTAGAAATGCAGGCTTTACAACATCCAGTCTAGATGAGTTTCCTGTTTTCTTATTTAAAATGTGCCTCATTTCAGAAGTAGAATGGGTTATGAATACTGTCTCATGTTGACATTAAGGAAGATAGAGAAAGAGGCAGATAAGGAGGGGAAGATAATAGGACATAGCTTGTGATTTTTTTCTGCAGGTAACATTGTTATTCTGCCAGTAAATGGCAACACGTGATTATGAGTTACTTTTTCAAATACTTAACACCAGTTACCTTGTTTTCCCATGTATTGACTGACAGCTCTCCTGTCTCCATGTTTAGAGAAATCAGTAGTAAGTGCAGAGGTGTTGAGTGCCTGCTGTGTGAACATGATGTTACTGCAGCTCTAGACTAAATATGAACATATATTTACTCATCTCACTGCACAAAAACAGATTCAGTATTCATCAGAATTTATAAAAACAGTAAAATGCTAAATCTGTATATATTTAATTAAATATGTTAAATAAGACAAATATCATGTCTGTATTTAATCCCATTTCATTAACCAATGTCTTTGCTACTGTCCTTTGATGATCATCATACTAATAGGTACATTTGTCTTTCTTTTTTGCTGTTGCTGAATAGTGTTGAACTTCTCCTGTATCATATTCTTCATGCAATTTGCTTGAGATGTGCCCTTTTCTGTCCTGTTTATATTTACTTCAACCTTAAACATTCATTTCACTTTTGGTGTGTAAAAGCTTTGTCTATAAGCAACTTTTTATATTAAAAACAAACAAGCAAACCCTGCCCAGATTTAAAAAGTTAGTTACCTTTTTTAGGGAGTAATGCAATATCGTGATGCATTACTTTTAAAAGTGAAGAGTTCAGATACAAAAGCCTCTAGTGTCGACGGAAATGTTCTTCTAAACTTTTGATGTTTCCTATGTTTATGTTCAGTTATTTTACTTTAATGGCAAAGAAAAGAACCTTATCACTGCAATTAAAGTAAAAAATAAAATTAAATACTAAACCTACACATAGGAGCCTAATACAAATGCTAATTTAGAAGAAAACTTCAAACAGATGTCACACCCCATTGGACTTTAGGTCTGTTTTTTTTTTTTTCATTGTTAAAGTTGTTGTTTTTCTGTTTTCATCCCTCATGTGCTCATATGTACATAGTAGGGACAGTATCTACTGACTTATTATGAGTGAGTATTTTGAATCATTCACTAAACCGATTGATTCAAAACACTCATTAATTCAAAAATTAATCAAGTGATTGTTTTTATGAGTGAAGCATTGAATCATTCACACCTGTTTTTTTTTCTGGAATTAATCAAGTGACTCTTTTTGAGTGAGTCATTTAATCATACATTTTACTGATTCATTTAAAGCAATGATTCACAGAGGAATCAGTGAAGTAACTATTTTTGTGAGTGAATCATTAATCCATCTTATCTGTTCAAAACAGATTCATTAAAGCACAGTTGGTGTTATTGCTCATACATGTACAGAGCTTAATTTTACTGTGGCTTTATCTGAAACTATTTCAGTGCCAAAATAGACTGCTATTAATATCTAAGTACTCAATATTAACTTTCAGTTTATTGAAATGTTGCATAAAAGCACTTTGTTGGTTTAAATATTAACTCCAGTGATTACCTGTTATCCTGTGCCTGGGATTGAATCTAAGCTGATATCAAGAACAATCGGTCTAGCTTATGTGATATTGCTTTAAAATATTTTACCAACAAAAACTTCAAACTGTTTCCGGCCCTACTGGTGTTTTCTGTTCGATCGCTGGAGTCTTGGTACATGCTGACTGAAGGAAACTGTAAGAAGTTCAGCCAGACCAGACATTTTGTTCTCAGTGGTTTGTTATTCTGCTGATGGTTATGAAGCTTATCAGCCCTCCATCTCACAGGACTGTGAGGGGAAGAAACACACACACACACACACACATTCTGCCACAGGATTGGAACATGTGCAGTGTTCTGATAGCTGCCTCTGTTTTCGGTAAGCCTTGCTGTGGTTCCTCTGCTCAAAGCCAGAGTTGTGTGCATATGTGCGTTTGAGTTTAAAGATTCAAGTTCATTTCAGGCCACATTTGAGCAGATTACCTGCGCCTGCAGCTCTGATGGAGTGATCTTTCCATGCCTGGCCCTGTGACCCTGCGGTACAGCACACACACACACACACACACACAGATAGAGGTGATATGTGTTTTTATGTGAGCATGCTGTACACTGCATGTTCAAACATGAGGAATATGGAGGTGCTGATACTGCATGGTGATAAATCTCAATCCAAATGCTGTTCTTAGACAAAGAGGCGATGCGGCTGCCTGCTTTAGTGCACAGTTACAGCTCACTGAAATTCAACACCCCTTTATAAAGGCAGTTCTAGTCATAGCACAGCACCACAGGGCACAAATCAGGGTGTCTTTTATAATACATCTGCACGCTAATCTGGGGAATTGGATTATTCAGTAAGAGGAAGGAAAGTTTGTTGAAAGTGGGCCATGTTCTCTCATGCTTTCGGTCCAGTGTGCCGTTTAATGTGCGTTCGGAGCCACGGATCAGCAGGTGTGCTGAACCTGTGCAGGAATCAGGTTTGTAGGTTAGGTGTTATGTCTGTGATCTCATTATATCGGGAACATCGTTTCTCAACCGTCCTTTTGATTACATCAGTGTTCTCATTCACAGACTAGCAGAATTTCTTGGCTGGTTGTTAGCAAAGTGTTGTTCAATTTGAGCAGTGTGTATTGACAATTGCATGCTGGAACACATGGCACTAATCAAGCGTGAAGATAAAGCGCAACACGACAATGAGAATAAATCAGCACTAATTATGTTTTCTGTTGAGAGTTTATTCATTTATGTTTTATTGTATAATCAAGTCTTCTCTTCTTTGAGTCTGTTCTCATGTAGTTTATTTTCATGTCTCATTACCTTGTTTATTTTCTCACTTTGTCTCTTCTCTCATTTTTTGATCTGGTCTCATTTTATCTCGTCTCATTTGTCCTTATCTTTCTTTTCTTATCTAATTTGTCACTCATTATGTTTATCTTCTCTGTTTGTGTATATTCTCATCTTTACTTATTTGTCATTTTTCTAATTTTTCCTCATTTTGTTTCATTTCATTGCCCTTCTCTTTCCTGACTGTTAAGCTTGAGTACTGATAGTGACTGAACATGATTTTGCAGTTCTTCCTTTGAGTTTTTACAGTCCTGTTCTTGCTGCTTTAACAAATGATTTCGCCTGAATGCCAAAGAGAGTTTCCCCCAAAGGGATTTCACTGCGATGATCAGCATGCTCAATCTGAGCTCAAACAGAGCAAGGTCTTTTCAAGATCTCCTGAAAATGCACTGGATGCTCCACCATGGAATGGAAAACTCCTCTTGGTATCTTTTCCCAGAATGACAGGAAATGTCAACTGGAGCGCTACAACTTATAAGTGACATAACTGTAAAACTTGTACACAGACATCTCCCCTGATAGAAAGCCAATATATAGCATCGCTTCCCCTGCATGCAAATAGATGAGGTGATTCAGACAGGTAATTTAATCCCTTAGACATTTGCAAATGTATTTCTCCCACTAAAGTCATTCTTTATCGGCAAACATGCTCCTCAGACAGACTGCATCTGTTTACTTCTCCCCGCCGCTCGCCTGCTTACGTCTTGAAGCTGTTAGAAAGGCCATTCCAAAGATCAGCTTATGTGTATAACAGGGCAGTGGGCAGAAATTACAACATGCCATTTCCATTTTGGCGTCTCAGACACAGAGTTGCTGATCCATGTCATAGGTTTAGTTTCCAGTGGTTGGCAGTGGCCCAGTCCCCCACTGAGCTGAGTTAGAGTTTAGCAAAATATCAATTACTCAGCTCCCCATCAGTGGTGTACTGCAGCAGGGTAAACACACCCCTCCTTCCTCAGCATCACACTGGGCTACCTGCCATATCCACCTGCAGGAGACATTTAACACTACGTGCAGATACATTTGCAGTCAGAAGACTGTGTGTGTGTTTGTGTGTGTCTATTCTATTTAATCTATTTAAATATCATTTAATCATCATTATTATATATATAAAAAACACATCATATATATAAAAACACAACCTGTCCTCCAACCAATACGCTCGTATAGGTCGTTTGTCCAAATCCCTGAAATACGACCCATCAGAGCATATACTACAATTGCGCCCCTATCGGCAAAAGGTAGTTTTCATATTAATGTTTTGTACTCTTTTATTTGTTTTGTAATTCGGGTTTCGTGTAGCTCAGTTGGTAGAGTATGGCGTTATACGATGATATGTATGCTACAATGGGTTTGATCCCAGAGAACGGATGTGCTCGTAAAATGTATATGCTCAAAAAATCTTAATTTTGCATGATTTCTGTGAGGGGTAGGTTTAGGGGTGGGGTTTAGGTTCATTTGAACGAATAAGCCACTTAGTAAAATATGTACAAATTACTGTGAGATCAGTGTAAAAAGTCCACACATTGCTTTTAAATAAACGTGCATTTTGATTGGTAAGATTGTTATACATCATTTAATGATGACAGATGCAACACGACGCTGTCATTATTTTTTACAAATTGTATTTTTAACTTTAAAAGTTAAATATAGGTCTTAATAAGATGCTTGCACAACCTATATGGTTGTTGTTTTTTTTTGTTGGAGGACAGGCTCATATAACACTGTGTAGTAAATATTAGTAATTACTTGCATATATTGAAAAAGGCCACATGAGGACACAGTGCTCCCAGCCTGCAAAAATGTTCCAAATCTGTCATGAATATTCCATACATCATCCAGCCCTAGAGTGTATGTGTTTGCTGGTTGGTTAAAACCTATCATTTGCACATATGGTGTGACATCACTGTGGTTGAATGCACATTACACAGCGATTATAAGCCCAGTGCTGCAGAGAAAGAAAGAGCCAGACGGGAGAACAGACAGAAGGTGCATCTGATGCAGGAAGGAAGAGTTGGTGACTGATGTCTGTGATCAGAATCTGCAGCGTAATGGAATATGAATGATGAAGATCACTCACCAGCTCTGTCTGAGGAGGACTTTTCAATAGTAGCCAGTCCTACATGCACACACTGCTGAGTAAAGAATATGAATAAATAATCAGCATTACATTTGAATGAGCGCAGACCTTCATATATCTCATCTACAGCTTCAGATGTTCTCTTTCCAGCTGGTTAATACTCTTTTTAGAGTACTGTAAAGTACCATGATAATGTGATGTATCAGTTTGAGATGTGGTAGTTATACAATATATATATATAGGCCACCATGATACTGCATGAGTCATATACCATTGCAAAGGCAGTAAATGTACTTCACAGTGCATTTTTAAAAAGCCATATCCACAAAAAACATGCTACCATGGTACAAACATGTAACTCGAGCTGACATGGCTCATTAAATCAGTTGTTTCTTTGCTTGTTTTGATTGAAGTTGAGAATGTCAAGCTAACCTTCACTGCGTTCTCATTAAACTGCTACACTGAATCTGTGTCTTCTTCGCCATTGTAATCTCTCTGTGTTAGTGTGGATCTTGTTTGATCCAAATGAGAGGCACAGAAATGTAGAATGTTTGAAGAATCTTTTCCTCTAAGCATTTCGATTCTCTTCTCCACCTTAAATTGATCTGAGACCAGCGTTTGAATAATTGACACTGGAGGTAATACAAAAGAGGAACACTTCTCATTTTACTTGATGTTGGGACTAAATATGCAGAGGAAGAGTCTGCCGGAGCTCAAAGATAGCATTTCTTTTACTCTACTTCTACACATACCATGTATTATTGAAATAAAAGAGTTTGCACTTTAGAATTTTCTTTGGGTGATGAGCTACTGTATGTATGCTCTTTCAATCAGTCTTCCTCAGAAACATCACATCTCAGGCTTCATCAAAGCATGAACTTTCTGAGTGTTTGCATTACTCATTCTCAAGTCTGAATGACATTCTCTGTACTGTAGAACACAAAAGAAGATATACTGAAGAATATTTCAGCTGTCATTGAAGTTCAAAACAAAATTGGACCCCATATGTGTGTGTGTGTGTGTGTGTGTGTGTGTGTGTGTGTGTGTGTGTGTGTGTGTGTGTGTGCGCGTGTGTGCGTGCGTGCCTGTGTGTGGCTGCATTTAATACACAGTTCATTATATTTTTTTGTTTTCATTTTCATTTTATTCAGTTTTTGTTTTTGTTTTAATTTATTGGTAATAACCGTGGTTCCACAGAACAAATAAAGTAATAAAGATTTTAAACTATGATAGCACATGTGATGGTGAAAGAGATGCTGAGATGATCTTTATGAATATCCAATATTCCTGGGTTATATTAAAATATTTATGATTAATCATTATGTGGCAGTGACGATAGAGCCTGAATTTAATTAATGTTTTATTGGATCATAAATTCTAGTTAAAGTCTTATTGCTTGTGAGCATGTCATGCTTTTTAAATGGTTACCAATTTAATATGTCTTGTTAATCTGGGAGACATGTGACAGACATTAATGATGGTGAACTGAAACCGAGTTATAAGCATATATGTGTGTATGATGGGTTTTCTTCGTCAGCTTTTAGGCCGTCCATGCACTTGATCCCTATGAAGACATGTAGTATTCACATTGGTCAGTAATTTTAAATTCTCAAAATGTTAAGCATCATCAGCAATTGTCATAAATGAAAAAAGAGCTTTGATTTGGTTTGATTTATTTCAAGATGTGTGAGGCATGAACAGCTCAGCTGTTTTATGCTCAAAGCAATAGTGACACTGAACACCGTAAGAGATCCTTCAAAATCCTCCAGACTGTTTTTCACAGTAGAAACTGCATTCATACAAACATGTACAATCTCACGTATGTTTAGACCCTCAGGCCATTGCATTGCTGACAGTACAGTTGAATCTTACGGAAAACATGTTCTGTTCATGTTAAATCCCACTATCAAAATAACTAGTCTTTTTTTTTTTTTTTTTTTTTTTTTTGGACAATGAACAGTTTTTGTAACACATTTACACCCACATTTTAAATACACACAAATGTTTATTTTATTTTACTTAATTTTTATTTTTATTTGATGTTACTTATATACTGTATCTTAATTTTGTATTACTATTAAATATGTGTAGAAGCTGTGCAACAAATACTTAACTAAAAATTCCTCATGATTTAAATAAATGTAACTGTTTTTCTTCTTTTTTTTTTGCAAGATAGTCTTTTAAATGTGACCCAGACATGTTCTCGGCAGCTTTTATAAGATTCCTGACCCATAATATGTCAGTTTGAACTCTGATTATTTTCTTTGTAGGTGTAAATGTAAATGTTTATGCTGAAGGTGAAAGGCTGGTTCAGGGTTATTTACAAATCCTGTGTGTCTTTGCTATCTTTTATTCGAGGTCATTCTGCATGGCTAGACGGTATTGTTATGATCATCCTTTGCTCTTCTGAAACCCTTGTTTCAGTCCTTTGAGCAAATAAGAAAGTAGAAATGGAAGTTCAAAGACACAGAGATATAAAAGGAGTACAAGGCTTAGAGGGGCATTGGTCCATTTCTGTGCTAGCTTAGCGACACAGCATTGTGTGAAGTAACCGCAACAGGACTAGTAATTTGCTCTGCTGGGGTGGAATCGGTCTGGCAGAGAAGCACTTTATTATGGAGGCAGTTAGCCATGTATTCGTTCAGTTGTTAAACTGTATAACTGAGACGGAATAGCCTAGAAATGGACCATGTCCTGGCCACTTGACCGGTAAACTAACTACCTCATCGCTTGCAGTGAAATATAAACAGTCTAACATGTTAAATGAATGCTGTAGTAAAACAAATAACACCTGCATTCAGAACGACTTGTTTTTAAGTCATTGTCTCTGTATCTAAAGAAGTTCACTGCATTGGTACACATATCATCCACCACCTTGTGAATGTTTGATTATTCAGTCTTTTGCCTATAGTTTACACATTTAAAGCACATCAAATGTGACTTGAAGTATCTGTTTAGTTTTGCAATGAGAATATTCAGGATTTCTTAGTGTGGGAAATGCACATGCCTTTAAAAATGTGTTAAAGACTGTTATATGAGATGCCATTTAAACCGTTGCACATGTAGTGTCTAATTTCTGCATGCCAGAAAAGAAAATGACCTGAACGACCACCTGTCCGTGTGTTCTGTTCAGTAGATTCATTCAGAGAAATCCGAAGCTCCAAAGTTGAAAACATCTTCATTTCAACAGCAGAAGCACATCCAAGATTAATCGTTTCATGTACTCTCTGTTAGGCAATTATTAATGTATATAAATAATTGTTTTATTTTGTTTAGATAAAGTTGTCAGAAATATACAGTCACTAAACTGAGTGATGTGTAGAATTGTTTGCATTATCAATGACCAAGATGTAGCTTGTAAGTAAAATAAATGTAAAGGTCAGTTGTGATGTGAGGAAAATTCTGTTTTATAGTGGGTAATAAATATGTTCACACTTTATTTAATTAAGACTGTTGCAACCACTGCTGGTTCTCTGTCTTTACTTTCAAGAAAGAAAACCCCAGAATTGTACAACATTCAGGTCCTTGATAATCAGGCACAAAGAAATTAATTCCCCTCTCTTCTGTGTATTTGATTACCTGGTTACTGTAGGAAGATCCTGTTACTGCAGCGACTGTAAAAACACATCAAGGCTTTCAAACATACTTCACACTCTACAGCACTGCCCACTGCTGTAGAGCACAAAGTGAACTCATGAGCACAAAGTGAAGGAAACTCTATAGGAGTATTTTTCAGCGACTTGTATTGGTGGTGTCTTCTGCTGATTTACAATGTAGAGAGGGTGTAAACCAGAGATAGCCTCGAGCACATGGAGATCATCGCAGAACAAGTGTACTTGGTAACATAGCATGTTATATAAGGAGCAAAGGAAAAGCATGCAGCTAAGCATGCTGGGTAGTTAGCACTGCATGTCGCCATGAAAGCTCATCATTAGACAGTGTGTTGCCGTCAGCCCTGAGGCTTTCTTTATCTCTCTCTCTTTCTCTCTCATGGCTCAATCTTTTCTGTTCTTCTGCACTCTGTTCAAGAATGCATACCTGCAGACGTGCTTCGTCTCGCTCTGTTACTAAACCGTTACGTAAAAATAACATCATGGCAAAATTTGTGTTTGCAGCTAACGTTCTGCAACAGTTTGAATGAAGAATGGATGATTTGCACTGCAGACGTAAAGCTGCATTAAGAGCATTGTGATTATATTTCTTTCCTGATTCGAATCGACGTGGCATTTTTTTTCAAGTTGTATTTAAAGTATTGGCTGATCCGTCAGAAGATTTGAGCGGTTATATAATCTGTTTAATGGGTGTGTGTGGTTTCGTCCTGTCTCAATGCGTGCCACAGGCGAGCCGATGTGTTTGGAGTTTCAGACACATTTGTATGCTGCAGCTATTAGCCAAGAGAAACTGCAGTTTATCTTACAGTAAACAGGCCATGCTCACACACACACACACACAAACACGCACAGCTCCACAGGGATGCCGGGGCCTGATAAAGAAGTAATTAAAGCTGCTGGATTTCTTATTCCAATAATAACAACTTATTTACCAGATTTTTTTCCCCCTTTTCCCTACACACCGCTGACATTGAAAAGTATTTGTTCATTTATTATTGTAGTTTGTTTATCGATGTCCTAATTTGTGTCAAGGAAATTTTGCATCTTGTTTTAAATTTCCCCAGACAGACTAATGAAGTTCTGGAGACGGTATCAATGCTTTCCTCTCAGGTCAGCCAAACTTCCCAATCCAAACCAGTTACATCACACGCACTGTTAAATCCTGGACACATAATGCTGATTGATATCATTAGTCTCTACATGACTGTTATCAAACAGCTAATAACAAGTTGCTAATGTTTCACAAACCACATTCCCACTGAGCATCTCAGACAGCTCTTCCAAAGATCAACATCCTTAGGTCGAAACATTTTGCTAATGATATGAACAGCTCCACACTGAAAGTTGTTAAATCTTTGTGACAGTAGGAAATGGGCTGTTTCAAACCACATTTTTTATAAACTGCAGTTTAAAGAAGAAAAGGCTCAGCAATGATGTTGATTTATAAATGTGCATATGGGTTGTCTTTAAACATTAAAAAAAAAAAACAGAGAAAGGTATTTATTCCTTATTTTCACCACTTAGCTTCACATTTCATATTGACTAAATAAGAAATTCTAAGGCATCACGTTTTTTTTAAAGTGTGGACAAAACATGAGTATGTGATTCAGACTCTCCTCAGCAGATGAGGGTAATTTTGCTCATCTGTCAGCCACCGTGGCAGTTGACTTTGTAAGGCATAAGAGATTTGACAAGAAATGCTGTTGCTTAGTTGCAAAGACATGCGCTCGAAGAAACCATTTGATTATTTCTTGATGAACAGATGAAATAAAGCTGTCAGAGTCCCTGATGTCTGATTGACTGTTTGTTCAGATGTTCAGTGGTGCTCTGCCTCACATCCATGCTGCTTTTCTTATAACATGCAGTTTTAAGTACACTTTTTTGACACTGTAATTCTAATGACTAATGTTAGAGGGTAGCTTTAGGGCCTACCATTACTGGGCAGCAAAAAGATCCTTTAGTGGAAGACCGCTAGTAAACCAAAAGATCCAAGTTCGCTTCTAAATGAGGTGGCAGTTTTTCTTTTTTTCTTTTTTCTTTCATATAGTCACTTATTTTATACATTTATCTATAAAATCATACCGATATGGACAAACAAACGCTTCCTCTGTTCCTCCAGTGAGACTCAGATTCCTGGAGTCACAAACAGCACAAACCGCGATCTTCAGAGAGAGTCTGCTGACTTCTGCAAAGCTCTTGGGAAGATGCTTCAAAGAGCCAGCTTCAAACAGCAGCTATTAAAGGCTTATTAGTTACTGAGATACCATGTGTGTGTTTGTGTGTGTGTGTGTGTGTGTGTGTGAGAGACAGATAGTTGAGGGGAAGGAATTAACAATGCAAATAAATTCTGCTAACTAATTACCCTTGATGAAACGCAGCGATGGTGGCAGGATTGACAAAAGCAATTTCTGGGGCAAGGAGAGCAGGACGAAGCCACGCTTTCTGACATCACTCTCTCCAGATGCCTACATCACTGTCACTGACACTTTATGATGTGCTGTTAGAGACTTCTGGAGAGCTTCTGCTCCACTCAATGTGTAATGTTTCCTTCAGGTCCTTCTGAGAGCGTTGTGCACCCTTATCTTTAATAGTGGTGAACAGTTAGATTATCATCTCCATATGAACATATGCAAAGATATCATGATCCTCAAACAGATTATTTATTTGAAACTTTTTCTTGTTTTTTCACCGGCAATAATGAATCGCTGATTTGAGTCTTCACTGACATATTGTCCATGCACCACATTTAACAATAATGGTTTGTTTCCATGTTTTGAAGTTATGAAAACGTGAATTTACCAAAATATACTTTGAAACAGTTTCCATGTTTATAATAATAATCGTTTTATCCATTAAGCATATTGTGATCACAAACAAATATTTAGATTGCCCCAGTTTGTTTGAAATTTCACTGATGTTTCTTAAAGGATTTATATGAAACTTATGAATTTTCCCGTATTAATCACTTCTTATTTCTGATGTGTGACCAGCTTGTAATGAAACTTAAACTAGTTCTTCCCCTGTTTCCCGTTGTCTATGAAAGCATGAAGTCTGATTTTTATGTAAAGGATTTGGGACATTTTTGCACGCTTTGGAGAGCCTCTCTTTTTCCACACTATCACACATGAAATAAATGCTTATAATGCCAAGTGACAAGCAAAGTAAAGGGGGCTAAAAATCTTTCACTCAAATATTACTAGTCGATTTCAGTCTGTTAATGTTCTAGTCAAATCAGTCTGTTAATTTGTGTTTTGAACCAGTTTATTAAACACATTAATGCACTAAAATGAATAAAATATCCCTAAGTATTTTAGTATCACTGATTATAGTTGTTGTTAATATTTTGAGTAAGGTTTAGGTTATATTTGTTTCCTGTTTACAATTCATTCAGTTTAAAAAAAGATTTTTTGTAAGATTTTAGTATTACTTTATTTGGTTCTAGTTATTTTTAAACCTAAACTACTAAAAGAACATTAGACATGTTGCCTGGGCAAGTAGCTTAAATAAAATAATATATTGTATTTTATTTTTTTATTATTTAATTTCAGTGATTTTGTTGTTGTTGTTGTTTTTTTACTTCCAGTAACTTTTTTTTATTATTATTATTTTAATTTTTGGTTGGTTTTAGTTTTAATTAAACCGTGCCACATTTTTATTTTTTTTACTGGTTCAGAATTTGCTTTATAATGTGATGTAGATGATATGTAATGTAGATGACAGCGATTTGTATGATGTGTTCTTTCAAGTGAACCAGTTTAGATGAGTCAATTGCTCATGAATCACTGATCATGCTGTATGTTCATATCTGCATGCTAAATGTGTTGTCTATTTATTCTCTTAATATTTCACAGAATATTATAATCACATTCGATTCTAATAATTCAACTCGCAGCGGAAAAAAATCAGTTGTGTTATAGATGTAGTGCATGAAACATAGGTCCCTAGAGTCCGTCCATGCAGTGGTAGACAGGTGTGAGACCTTGCTCCATATAATATATCCTAGCTCTGTCCTTCTCCTGAATCCCTACTTACCTCTCCTCCGCTCATCCCCATGCAGACTGTTTTTTATCTGCTAGGAGGAAGATTTTATTAAAAGCATTCAATTTCCCCAAGGGGATCATGACTGCTCCTTGATTAAAGAGGAGATGAGAGGCTGCGTGAGGAAATGTCAGCTGAACGAGGGGCGGACGGAGGTGTGTTCTGTTTGTTTTGGTCCGTCTCTTCCTCCCAGGTGGAGAGAAGTTCATGTAGTGTTAATTAAAATAGCAGTAGCTGGAGGATGTGATCTTGTCCTGGGTCCGGTCCGGTGGGGATGGGGTCCTTGATGAGGCGTGCATGTCCTACCCGAGAAACTCTGCTTAGAGACGATAGCAGTATGATTTAACAAGGGGCAGGAGGTTTCTCCACCGTTTAATATTGCTTCTGTTAGGGGTCCAGCTGTTAAGCTCTATAAGACGGTGGTCTAAAGACTCACAATGCAGATTTAGCCTTACTTGGATAATGTGTAGCTTTGCAAGTTTATATAATAAAAATGAAGTCATGAAAGGCTGTGCATTTTAGTATCATTGAGATACTAATATTATTATTAAAAAACATCTGTTTAATATCAATGCATTCATCTATTTCCCTTTCATTTTTGTAACAAACTAAGTTATATCATCAAAGCATCATATGGTAGATGTGATAATAATGTGATAATTGGCCTCAGTTAAATTGCATTTGTCAACAAATCAACACATTGTGGTGGTTTTATTGTCTTTGTGTTGGTGATTTAAGAAAGACTCCACTTATGTTTTACTACATACATTTTTGGATATTAATTTTCCCCTTCATTGACATAATTTATGTAATAACCAATGCCCTGTACGTATGATGGACATTGATTACAGTGTCAAAACAGACAGATCTGATTCCATCACTTTTGAAATAACAGTGTAACAGTCAGTCCTAAAGATCCATTCTATTAACTAACTTTAACCAATATTTACTCATATTTGGCTCTTGGGGATTGTTAATTTTGGTGCGTGTGAATAAGTCAAGGACTGAAGGATTATCATGTGTATTCTGGCCCATGTGCACCAGCATTGTTGCATGTCTGAAGCATTCACTCGCAGACACGACCTGTGAAAACTCCCAAAGCTGTAAGCGATCTGCAGGACCACCTGTCAGTCTGAGCCGAGAGAACGTGTGCATGTGTGATTGTGAACGGCTTTGTGGTTGAAGAATCTGTTGTTGTAGTTCAGACTCACAGCTGATAATCTGAAACATGGGCATATCTGTTCAAAGGATCCAGGTGGAACAGTTTATTGTTCAGTTATTGCTCATTCAGTGCTCAAGAGACTTAATGTGTTCTCTTATATGTTTTATTTAAATGTAAAGTCAAGTCACCATTATTTCTATAGCACTAGACACTAGTGCCATTATTCAGCTCAAGTCAGTTTAGTGATCCCTAAGAGAAATACAAATCAGTAGTTGTGATACAGAGCTATAGCGCTCAAATGAATTTGAATAGTAGCCATTTTCAAGTCATGTGATCTTGGGAGATTTAATAAGAATTAAAAGTAGTTTGGGAAATTGTTCATATTGTTTATACTTTTGATTTGAACAAACCTCCTATCTGTAAAAATAAAATTAGTGACATTTCTGGTTAAAAAAACAAACAAACAAAATATTCAGAACTTTACCATAAAAAACTAGTAGCAACATTTGGGGCTTTATAGATTTAACCACAATTTATAGTAAACAAACAAACAAACCAACATACAATTCTTTAACTCAAATAATGTTCACTTCAACAATTTTAAAACACGGCAGTAAAGAGAAAGGCAGATGATGAATCAGAGTTTATCTCAAGTAGCTTTTGCACAAGCAGAGGTAAAAAGAACATAAAGAAGATGCATAGTGTCATACACACAAATACAAAACACATGCTATAAACATTTATTTAACAACATGAGACATCTCATTAACATTTAACGCATGTAACTGATAAGAAAATCCAATATGAAACATCACTATTTTAATGAAAAATAATCAAACATAAGCTGAATTCTGTGAATTTCAATATCATTTTTTAATTCATTTATTTTAAAGAATTCTTTAAAATTAATGTAGATTTTTATTATTATTATTATTACATGACTTTTTATATCTGAAAGGTGTTCAGTTAATGGTATTTTACAGTAAAATTACATCAAACATCCCTGTTGATCTGAATGTAGTAAGAGAACTTAACATTAACCAACCAAAAACAAGTTTTTCCAATTGTACCGTTAAAATTGCAATGAATTATGGGCGCATAGTTTGATTCTGTGCTGCGTTTATCCCAGGAATTCACAACCTAGAAACATTAGACAATATCCTCAGGGCCTAATGTCACATTGTCTCAAGTCTTTTAAATTCAGCAGAGCCCGACAGCATGAGACACTCGCAACCCATAAAGATCCTTCTGTCTTCCCCTGAGCAAATCCTTCCCTCTGTCTGTCTGTGTTACAGGTGAATGTGACTCTTTTTTCATTCGCCTCCAGAAATGTCTGAGAATCCAGCAGGTACACTGAGCCAAAGAGCTCGTCACAGTAAAACTCGGAGAACAAAAAGCCCCAGTGTGGAGGCGTCCCGTCCCGGCACACACACTCCAGAGCTGGGCGGACAGGTCATTGTGACACATGTCCGACTGAATGGGCCACTTCATTATTCTTCAGTCAACACACCTGACCCGCACTGCAAAGGCATTCTGGGTAGTGCGACAGATTCCTGTCTACATTTTATACAGTTTAAGTCTGGGTGGTTTGACACTATTTAAGATGCAAGAGAGTTTTCTACATGCTAATGTTTTATGATTTTGAAAGCCATTTTTTGTGCTTTCCTAAGCTGAATTTATTTGATTAAGATACTGGTAAAAATGTGAAATATTCTTGCAGTTAAAATAACTGTTTCCTATTTAAATATATTTGTAATTGTAATTTATTCCTGTGCTCAAAGCTAAATTTTCAGCATCATTACTCCAGTCTTCAGTGTCACATGATCTTCAGAAATCAATCTTAAATGCTGATTTGCTGCTCAAGAAACGTTTTTGATTATCAATGCTGAAAACAGTGGTGTGATCATTTTTTTTTTCAGGATACTTTAATGAATAGATTTTGAAAAAATAGCATTTATTGGAGAATAGAAACCATGTGTAACATATATAATATTTTGGGTAGACAATGTAATGATGCCATTCAAATTACAATATAATTTAAAATAAAATATATTTGATAATTTAAGACATTTTTAGTAAGTTAAAATGTCATATAATGTCATATAATATTTTTTGTTTGACTTTGCAGCCAAAATAAGTGTGGTATGATCTGATCACACCACCCATTTCTAATACACACTGTAAAAAATGAGTGAGACAAGGTGGTTGAATCCTCAGTTATCACTTTAGCTCTTAAAAAGAGACTCAGATGCAGTGCAGTTGTGTGTTTGCACTTGGCAACAGCAATATGTACTGACACACTGCTCATCGTCTGTTTTACAGAGCGTAATATGTTCAGTCTGGCTGTTTTTGATAATCTCCCCGAGGTGATGAAGTTATCAGGTAAGACAGGGATGGAAACAGACAGGGAGAATGTTGTCTTTCATTTGATTTCCTCCAGCGGGTGAAGACGGGTCGCTCTGTTCTCTCTGATGTGTTTTCATGGGAGTTACCTTGGCAATGTGCTTCCACGAGCGGGCGACGGTTTGGATGGCGTCATCTCCGCGGCTAATTCTCTCTGACTGACAATCTGTCAGTTCTGTGTGATTCCAGCATTAAGGGATTACAGGGTGGAGGGAGTCATCCACAATTTCACAAATTCCAGAAAGTAATCGCAGCACCGTTTGGGTCACGTAATGTGACATAATATTTCCCCTGACTAATTTGTCAGAGGTGAGCCAGTCTGAATTCTGTTTCCAGCTCATTGCATGCTTTAATTAAATATCTGAGTGTTAAATGACTGTGGGAAAATGACTGCTGGTGTCATTGCTGTGAGCCGGTCAAAAATGTGCGGCATTGTCGCCGTGACTATTTGTGTCACCCTGTTATTGGAGAATTAATAAGGGTGATTGACTTTCAAGGGCTTTCCTTTATTATTATTCTTTTCTAGCACACACACTGAGGTGTGTTATGTTTTCTTCAGCCGTCAGATTGAACAAAGGCCTTGAAACAAGTGTTCAGGTTTGATACGAAAGTCTCCTGAGAGCATGACGTTTAGTGTTTTTGCCACCAAATAAACTCAAACTGATGTGTGAAACCCAGATTCAAAGCCTGGCTTCTGTTCGGTTCTTCAGTGCGCTTAGTTTTTAAAGCACTTTGGACGATGTTGTTGGCAAAGCCTGTGCATTTGCATTGCTGCGGGGCATGAAACTTCTTTATTTTTAGTGTTGCTTGCTAAGACAGAAAAAAAAAAAACACACAGATTGACACTAAAGGAGAGACCTGAGCCTTATCTAGGGGACCAGGATGTCAAAGACTCGGGGCGTTGAATTGGGGCATTAAGCATCCAACCACAACACCCTAGCAACCTCATAACACTGAAATAAACAACACTGCGAACACCTGAGTGAGGACCTGGCAACCAACCAGAATGCCCTGGCATCGTAGCACTGGCTTTTCAATAGACAAACAGCATTCACATTTTCTTAAAATAATGTAAAACAAAAATGCTTTTATTTGTTCTCATTTTAATTAGAAGAAATGTTAATAATCAAGTCAAATAAGTCATGCTTTGCAATGAAATAAAAAATTTATATAGCGTTAATGAAGTTACATTGTTAAAAAAAGTAAAATATATATATATATATATATATATATAGTTTGAGGGAGAATTTTACCAGAAATGTTTGCACTCATATTGATATCTCAGAGTTTAGGTTACCAATATTATTTTATTTTTCTATACTATGATAGTTTTTATTTATATTTTGCTATTAATATTTATATTTTATCTGATATATTTTCAGTTCTAATTTTTTTAATCTAATTTTTAGGTAAATATTAAATATTTATTTAGCTTTTCATTTTAGTCAGTTTGATCATTTTAGTACTTCAACTTATTTTAACATTTCTATAATAACATATATTGCTAAGAATGCATTTATTTGTTTATTTAAATGTTTAGGTTTCTCATCTAATCTAATATGTATATTTTATGTTATTTCAGCTTTTTTTCAATTAATAAAAATGTATATGTATGAGAAATGTATGTTTTTAATAAACAATATAAACACTTTACTATTCAGCATTAAAAGCAGAAGACTATTCAAAAGTCTTTATTTGCTTCATCTAGTCTCATTGCTGCCAAGGAGAAACAGTGTTTTTCTTTTTTCGAACCACTACACCGTTGAGACAATAGTTTCTGTCTCAAACCCTCCTTCCCCTTTGGCGGTGACCTGGAATGGACGATTCCTTCAGAACATGAAGGTGTGTGTATCTTGCTGCAGCTGGTGTTGGTTCATTCCCACTGGGGTCTATTACCAGACCTGCGTGTCACACAAAGGCCTGTGGTGCATAATTGTGACCCTGCTGTGACCCGAGCCCTTGTACCTAGTCCTTCCTATAATGCATCTTCCCAAAAGAAAACAAACAGAAACAAGGGCAGCTCCTCCAGCAGGATGAAGTGCTCATCAAGAGACAGACCGCGGACCCTCCATTTGGGCACATTCTCTCGTTGCAGGGCTCATGCTAAGCTCTTTATGAAGGCTTTCCCAAATTCTCCCTCTATTGTCTCCCGGAGAAACTCTTCAGCTGTAGTGTAGCATAAAAGAACCTTCCTGTGAGAAAACTAAACTTCAGTGCTTCAGTTGACAGTGTAATTCAACCACAGAGGAGTCTGGTTTCATCATTGTGTTTGCGGTGGAAAACCCATAGACAGTGTTTAACTGTTTCACTGCCAGAATGGAATGAGAGGTCTTTGGCTGCATGGTTTGGAGAAAATTAGTTTGACTGCTTGATTAAATAATTGAATCGTTTATTTATTTATGATTGGGATTTGAACCACCATTTGTTAGTTTATTTATTCATTTATTTATTTATTAGTCATAATTTGGATTTATTTATTTATTTGTCTTTCTTTCTTTTTTTCTTTCTTTCAAATCATAATAAAAAAAAAAAATCTAAATGTAATTTTCACCCTTAAAACACTGGATATTTTAAGTGTTTTAAACATATTATAATATAATAATATTATAATTGTAATATACTATTATATATTATGTAAATAGATACTATTATATATAAGTGATAAAATATTATATTGCATAATATAATACATTTTAATTAGATTCATGCTTAGAACTAGAAACATTAAGGTACGAAGGATATAAAAAAACAAGATCTTGAACAATTTTGCATTTCAAATGAAAATGTATTTTGTAAGGATATATCCTTGTTCTGCTGTCGGTCGAAAGAGTTTCACTCTTTATTAGTTTTCACACTTTTTACACAATGCAAAAGTGAATCAAATGAAAAATAAACCAAGATCCTCATTGCATACAGTGGGAAAGAAATTCAAACTCAGGACAGCTCCCAGGATTTTGAGTTTATGTGGCACGTTATTAATTCGATTTCACATTAAAACAGTTTTTAATAACCACACTATGCCATATCAGAGTTTCGATGTTATCTCTAATAATTGTCCAGCCCTTGTGTGTTGGTAAAGCTCAATTAGTGTATGCACAGAGAACAGTTAGAGCATTTAGTCCCATGTGTTTCCTGTATGCACCTGCTGTTCTTAATGATGCTGATTTGCATAAAGTTGTTTTATCCTCCATTATCTGCTAGCAGTGAGAGTGTGGAGACCACTGGATGCAGTTTGCTTTCTCTCTGTGCTCATCCACTCCTCATTTCCTATTTCAAACACGCATGGAAACACTCACAACACATTATGTACAGTTCTGCGCTGTTCCCTTCACTTACCTCTTAACCACATATCAGAGAAGCAGAGCTCTCTACCTCTTAGACCAAGTTCACATCTTTTAATGACATCCATCTCGAATAATTGAAATCACAAGTCGACAGTGCTGTAAGCAAGTGTAAATCCGTCATACAAGAAGTTTGTAGAGGTAACATTTTTGGGTGAACAATCCCTTTAACAGAATATTTTGTGTATGACTGACAGCATACTATGTGTATGGGATGTACATAGAAATGCAAACAGCAACCCTGTGAAAATGCATGAAATGCATTTGCGATGCATGATGAATAACAGCAGGTGTAAATGGGGCCAGAAAGAGTGAGAGCTTTCCCTCTAGAGTGCAAAAGAGACATGTGAACACAACATGTAATTTTACCTTTGCATTTCAGCAGCTTTTGGTACCCCTTATTTAGGAATGCCAATATTAGACTTCCTGTAGTGTAATTGTGAGTCAGACGGAGCCAGCCATTCTGTGAGGTGTCACTACAGCCGGAGGGAAATCACCCCTCTCACCCTCATATATCCATGACCAGAAACACCACGGCAGGATTAGTCACGCCTCGGCCCACCTGTGTTTACATTAGCAGTGGATTTCACACCCTGATCTCTACTCCACCTCTGTGTCTTACAGTCAAGCATTTCAGCTGCTACAGTCCGATCGCCCTGGGTGGTCCTGCGGACGAATTTTCAAGAGCTGTGCTTTAGTAAAATGAGCCACGGCGCTTTTTTTGTCTTACCAAAAAAGCACAGGTTATCGTGAAATTCAATCATGTGCACTGACACCTCTCTCTTTGTGTTTTTGTGTGTATGTGTTTTCCAGAGGACCAGATCCCTCATGGTTTCCCCACTATAGACATGGGCCCGCAGCTGAAGGTGGTGGAGCGAACACGCACTGCTACCATGCTCTGTGCCGCCAGCGGGAACCCTGACCCCGAGATCTCCTGGTTCAAAGACTTCCTGCCTGTCGACATTAACAGCAGCGATGGACGAATCAAGCAGCTCCGTTCAGGTAAAAAGAACTTTGTAAACACACAGAAGACAAACACTCTTAAAGAATAAAGATGCTGATTGTGAACATTAAACCCGGTGTTATCTGCAGAACGGGACTTTTTTTTTTTTTTTTCCATTAGAGCAATAGACAATAGAGCACAGCAGTGAGTAGCGACTTTTTTCCCAAAGATTTTTTTCCCATTCATTCTATCCGCAAGGATTTCAGAAAATTCTTCAATAAAGAGTTCTAAGGCTTGAACCAAACCAGCTCAAAGATGAATCGCATTGCAACATTTGATTCAAAGCGTTTGAAAGTATTTGAACATCTAAAAAAAGGCAACGGTGCAAGACTGTGTGCTTATTTCATGAGGAAATGATAGGAATCGGAAATGACGGTATAAATCAAAATTATTGCCTGCGTACTAGTGTTCAGATGTCTGTAAGATACTTTTATTCAGATAGTATTTAATAAATTGTTCAAAAGTGACAGTAAAGAGATTTATAATGTTATTAAAGATTTTGGTAGCACTTTATTTTACTGTCCCTTTACTCATGTACATACTATGTTCTTATTTTACTAATTACAATAACTAGGTACAAACTAGGTACTAACCGTGAACCTACTACTAAACCTAACCCTATCTCATGTAGTTATCTTATATTACCAGTACTTTCTTAGGTAAATACACTGTAAGTACATGGAAGTACACATACTTTAAAATTAAGTGCAACCAAGATTTCTATTATAAATTAATCTGGTTCTTCTAAAAAAATAAAAATAAAAATAAAAAATTTATTAGAGTTTTCACAAAAATATAGGGAAGCATAACTGTTTTTGACATTGATAATAATAAATAAAAGACTGTAGTAATGTCTGCAAAAAATTTAGCTTTGCATTACATTAATAAATAATATTTTGAAATACATTACTATGGGAAATGGTAATAATATTACTGTTTTATGGTCAAATAGATGCAGCATACTTTTAACCACTTTGATTTTCACATGCTTGTTTTACAGTCGCTAAATCTCCATGGAGGGAATGAATGGGTTTTTCACTTCTGGAATTGTTGTGCAGTACAACAAGTGACATTCCAGTTCCAAATGAGCCTCCGGTTTCATTTCATGTCTTAAAGTAAACGGAAACAAACAGGAAGACAGAGTGGCTGGTAGTTATTATTCACATAACCCTCCGGTTAGGACACACAAACATGATTAACATGACAGCACAGTGATTTGTTTTGATTAGAATCGTCTGCCTTTGTCAACAATCATTTCCTGCTTCAATCTTCAAACATCTCTGTATTTGTCAAATTATTCCCTGTCGGCCAATCCATCTTGCAGCTACCAGACAATCACATAATTTATTTGTTTGGATACAGTCCATTATTTGATCCTGAGATTAGCTTTGCTCTCCAGCCATTAGTGCAAAGGCCTTTTTCCATTAACGAAAGCTAATGAAACAATTTTTCAATTCGTGACCTTTACAGAACGCCTATGAACAAATAGGAAAAGCACTCATGATTCATACCTCCCGCTTTAAAGAGAACCTTAATCTCACTGGAGCATGTCATTGTGCACGAGTAATTACCACCAGCCTCGCCAAAGCAGGTGATTCTGCCCTGGACATCAATCAACAATCTGTTTACAGTGCAGCTGGGTGATACGCAGACAGTTAGACTGAACCTGATAAAGAGTAATCCTGCTTCTCTCAATGTAAACACTCACAAGACTCTACGTCAGGATTCAAGCTTCCTACACACATGAGCCAAAGGCCTTTCAGATATTCAAGTGTATTACTGTGGACCCTTTTCACATTGTGCTCCAGAAGCAAATTGAAAAAGCCACAGTAGCGTTTCTATTACTTTCCAACAAAGAAATAAAATATCAAGAGATTTATTACGGTGGTCAGAAGAGAGAACGGTGTTAAATGTCCCATCACTACCGTAGCTGTATTAGAAAAACCCTGTTTTCTGTAATTTAATGGCAATTTAATATAACAAAGTGTTTTTTAAACTATGTAAATTCAGTAAATACAGCATCACAAACTTCTAGATTTGCCATGTTAATAATCTGGGACTAAAACTAAAAGAAGAAGAAGAAAAACAGAGTTTTTTATGGAAACCGTGTTTTGGCACATGTTGCATTTTCAAATGCATGTTATAAATGATTCAAACTTTACAGCGCTTACGGAAATGTAGTTTGTGTGGAGCAGCATTTAATGCAAACCACTCCAAGACACTGAAAATGCTGTAACCATGAGCAGCTCACTTAAAATCACACAGCTCATCAGATTATATATTTACATAATTATAGTGATATGATAGTTGTGGTAAACTATATTGCTTTTTCAGCCATTGTTGCAATTACTTTATCAGGCGATTAACAGAGTTTGATGCTGTTCTCAATTTCTTCACTTAACATTTGTGCTACGTTTATGAATGATGCCTCAAATCAAGCAGTTTCTTGAGGTGTGCAATTATTTTTATACACAATCAAAACATTTTTATCTGACAGATGATAGATATGCGTTACCGATTTGTACCCACTACGCCACAGTAAGCTCTCAGGCCGAGGTGATTTATGATGATTGGTGTGCAGATCTTTATGAACAGAGATGTGTCGGGCTGATTATTGATTTCTCCTCAGTAAGATAATGGATGTCCAGCTTAGCTGCTGTTTAACATCTTAAATGCAGCAAGGATTAATAGTGACTGTCTCTCGACTGCCGGCGAATGGAGAACTCATCCTACCAACTGCAAAAATGAACACATACAGTACTCAAGTTTTCTCCCTCTAGCCATAGTGAAGATATAGTAAAGTCTTACTATTCTTCATTATGCTCATGCTACACTGCAGACTCACTTTAAAGTCCTCAATCCTGTCCTGTACTGGACATCCTGGGCTTTCTGAGGGTCCTAGTGTACGCCAGGCTCTCTGTAAACTGCTGATGGACCACAATCCACACAGTTTACAGGGGCTTCCTCATGTCTCTGACCCCCTTCCCAAATCCGCACTGTTTTCACATGGTGGAGTGTTGACTTATGATCCAGATCGACATGAATCTGCATCATAGTCAACAGACTCCATATGGACTCTTTTTGATTCAATTCTAAGGCAACTTCACATGTTGATTTTATTTACATGTTGCAAAGGATCTTTTTAAAAAGCACTCCTAGAAATTTACTACAGGTTTGTAAATCGTAATTACATTACGATTTTAGTCAGAAGAAAAACCCCATACAACAACAAAATGGCAAGTATCTGAAGCTTTTTCCAAAGTTAAACAAGTCTCTTTTGAAACTAATAAGACTCAAGGGTCGGTCAATGCAATGAGATTGAACTATCACTTTGCACAAAAAGGTTTTCTTCTGTGTTGCATCAGACAACTGTATTTATTTAGCACAGCTGTGGTCTGATCCAAGGCCAAAGTTGTGCTGGATGTAGAATGTGCACCACTCTAAAAATAGCAGAAGACCCTTGTGCAGAGAGAGATGAAATTATTACTGGCTCACAGGAATGAGTCATTTAAAGGCTAAAACATACTCTACACAAGTACGTGAACTCAGAGACTTAAGTACAAGGGACATTATTGCAGATATCACTGTTTTCTTTTTCAGGTCCACCACTGTCATGTTTTGCTGTGCAATTTAGTTCAGATTAATTAAATGTATAGCGTGTTTATAGCCGGCTACCTGTATAATAACAAATATATTTTGATTGCGCAGCCATTTAGCACAGTAATTCTCTTGAGTACCAGAGAACATCATGTATGCACAGCAGGACCATGCACACTTGCATAGAGTATGTTTCTGGCCTGAAGCAGCGATGTAAGCTTCATAATGTGAATTAACACACACTGAGAACAGAAGAGCCAAAAGTCTTCTAGGGAAGATTGTACATGCCGCTTCTTAAATAAGAAATCTATTTCTGCTGTTCATCTTACTTTCCTATTCTCTCTCTCTATCTCTCTCTCTCCTCTCACTTTCACACTAACAGTTCTCTTTAATCTTATTTGCATTCATATTACCTCACCAGGTGGTACACCAATCAGAGGTAAGAATGCTGAAAACAGAAAATATCCAAATGCGTCATCTTTCGATTCCTCTCTCACCCCCAAGTGTCCCCCTCCATCACCCTGTCCCCACCTTCTCTCTCATTATGGAGTCTTTCTCTTTGTCTTCCTCCTTGTCTTCGATCCGGCCTCGTCTCTGTGCATGAACCTCTGCTCGTCTGTCTCACTAATAAACATCTGATTCAGTCTAACTGAAGATAATACATCACTATACTAAACAAAAGACAAAACAAAGATTTTATGGATTTCATAAAACCTGCCATAAACACATCCATATTATTTCGCCACAATATCCGAAATGACATTTTGCATAAATTAAATTAATATATATATTAAAAAAATCGGATTTTAAAATTTTAAAATTATTATATTTATACAACTTTTATACTTATTCAATTTGAGTTACATTAAATTATTTTTCATTTATTACATTGTGTGAATGCTTAATAGCAATAGTCACTTGTATTTTAATATATATATATATATATATATATATATATATATATATATATATATATATATATATATATATATATATATATATACATATACATATATAGAGTATATATAGTCATAAAATAGTATGTATCATCAAAAAAATTTTTTAAAAAATCTGTAACTATGCATATCTGAAAAAAAAAAAAAAAATATATATATATATATATATATATATATATATATATATATATATATAATGTATACTTAATGTATTGATATTCATTTACTTTTATCTGTATTATAGTATAATATTATATTTTATAATATGTTATTTTGAGTATCATCTGGAATGGCAGTAGTTTTAAAAAATGCAAAAGTAAAATGTCTGAATACATAACAGTAAAAATTCGGGGAATGTGCTTAAGTGTCATTTTCCGCTCAACTGACCTTTACTTACTGGCCAGATGATTGACGATCTGTCCGATCAATAACTGAGCAGAGCCGCAATGTGGCTTCGGAAATTGTGAGATACCTGGAAAACATCTTATTCCCCGCAGCCAAAAAATGTAATGCCATTATGAAAGTTTGTATTCAACGAACGCTTCTCGTCTTCAGGCATTTAGCTGAAGAGTCCAGAACAGCCAAACTGAGGGATAGAAAGCTCACTGCTGATATGACAGGACTGATGTAGAAGGAAAGAATTGCAAGATCTGACTGTAACTCTGAGTCGGTCTCTTCAGAGGAAATGTCAGGGCGAAAAAAGTGAGATGAGACTGAGAGAGGGCAGAACAGCATCCTTCAACATCAGTCTGACACTTGCGCTTCAGATGATAGAAAGAAAAGCTGGCTTTCCTGATGACTAGAGAAGAAGAGACAGTTGATCTGTTCCAAACGCTGCTTAGCTGCATTTGAAAGTACTGAATCAAAAAGCCATTGCAAACAGCAAAAGTAAAAAAAAAAAAAGCTAATTTTGACCAAAATCTAAAATCACATTAAAGAAGATACTGTAAGTTTGAAAATTGTAATTCTAAATGAAAATAGCTTTTTATCACACAGGAATACTTTTTAACACTAGTTCAACTAAATAAAGAGCAAAACACATGCATTAGGTGTGATTTATGCTTTATCTGTTTATTTTATTATGCTGACACAGAGGATGATGGGAACAGTAGTTTTAAATAATTGGTGATGTTTACTTTTAAGTTTTATGCATTTTTCAAATGCTTTTATCCAAAGCAATTTGCACTGTATTTAAGCTACATGTTGATCCCAGTGTTATTTTAGGATTATATATTTAGTGTCATAATTTTGAATTTTTACTGTTTACATAATAATATATTTTTATATTTACTGTTTACATAATAATTTAAATTAGAAGTTTTAGTATTTACATTTTTATTAGTTTTTTATACAGTATGTATTTTATAGTTTTCATTAAGTTTTAGCTTTAATTAGTTATTTTAATTACTTATTTATTATTTATTTAATTTTAACTTTAATTAAAAAAAAATAATTACTTCAAGTAATGTTTATTTCAAGTATTCAAGGTTTTATTTTAAGTATTGACTTTATTTATAGCTTGAGTTTTAGTTAAAGATAATAATCCTGGATCTTTAAATAGATGCTTTTACAGCTCACATGTGTTTGGAACAGATCTCATACGAGTGTGTTTGTGTTCATGTGTGCTGTAAGTGTTTTAAAGAGTCATTCTTCTGAGTAATCGACTCGTGGAGCGAGGTTAATGCTCAGGTCTCATACACTCAAATGCACACATTCAAATCCATCCCATAATGCATTTCAGGAACACTTCTGATAAACACATTGACAACATTTTTAGTTATCTCAGTGTGCTTCCATCATCCACAGATTGCATGATGTATGTCACATCACGCAAACAAACAGCACTGCCATACTAAAACACCTGATGAGCTAATGACTTTTGTCAAAACAAAATGTGTATGAACTTTTTGTGTTAATTTATGTGTGTTATCAACAGAAGGCCAAATCTAGGTAAGTGACAGTGAAAAGACGGGAGATAATAAACTGCAAAAACGTTAACATATTGCAGTCAGAAAAAAACAACCTTTTAGTTTTAGTCCACCTGGATTTGCTTTTGTTTGCAGGATTTCTTGTCAGTGGATGCATTGAGGATCTATTGACAGTAGTTGCAGCAGCTGTATTATGTCTTGATAGATCCATTCTCTAAGAGCACAGCTTTGTCTCGGCTCGCAGAAAAGCAGAGCTTATGTGCAGTGACGTTTATATAGCTGGCATAGCCTGCAGGTCTTTTTATTTGTAACGTTGAATAAATAACTCAGTTTGCTTTAGATTTATTGAATTATGGAGTGAAATATGTTGCTCTTTTCTTTTTGTGTGTGTGTGTGTGTTTAGAGAGACGAGAAAGGTCATATGTCAGCCAGCTGAGTGTTAGTCAGTGTGTATTTGTTGTTTAGGCAGAAAATAATTTTCTTTTCCTCAGGCCGCCCTCGTTTAAAACGACGGAGGTTGAGATTGTTTGTGAGTGTGTGAGAGAGCGTTTGTGATTGTGTGTGTTGTGTTTGCAGGGGCTCTGCAGATTGAGAACAGCGAGGAATCGGACCAGGGGAAGTATGAGTGTGTGGCGGTGAACAGCGCAGGAACACGCTACTCCGCTCCTGCCAACCTCTACGTCAGAGGTAAGATCTGCAACCAAATCTAAAACCTCACCCCGTTTTACCTCGATCTGATCTCCATACAGGCTTTACCACAGCCAGAACAGGACCAGTCACGCAAAAGCTCACATTTCTCTCTAATCACATTTGTCTTAACACAGTTCTGCAGCAGAGAACTGCTCCATTGTTTTCTAATTTTGTATAATCACAAAATGTTTTCTAAATGAATATTTATTTGGTGTATATTTTATTTTTTATAAATAGGTATGCATAGGTAACAGTATTTGCATAAACATATTTACTTCTTTGTATCATATTTACCACACATTTCTACCACAGTAGAACTTGTAAAATTTAACTTATAAATAAAAAATGTATTAAAATATGTGTGTATGTATGTATGTATATATATATAGTGATCATTATGTAGATTTAACAAGACAAACATATCATTTTACTGTACAATACTTGTAGCGAAAAGTATGATACACCTTATAAATTACTTTTTTTTATCCAACTGGTATTTTAAGGTAATATGATCTATAATAAAATAAATCTGTAAAATACATATAAATTGCCACTAAAATGAAAATTTTTAGCAAACAAACCTTTCAATAAGTGGATTGTTAAATCGTGATTCACTTATTTGAAATTAACAATTTGAAAGAACCGATTCACTTATGTTAGTCAAACTTCCCAACTTATTTACTGTGAAATTACAACTTTACCTGTACAACTGATATACTTTTTAAAAGCTTTTAGATTCAAGATTATTGTAGTTGATTTAGCTGTTACGTTGATTATATTTTCATCATTCACCCGTGATATTAGCTGTTTTTGCCATTTTTATATATTTCAAGTTTTTTAACTAATATATATTATGACTTTAAGGTTTGCATTGCATTAGTTGCTTGTTGTGAACAGGTCAGCCTTTCACCAGAATTTACACCTTAAAAGTCTTAAAGGTACAGTAATAACAGCAGCCTATTTAATGAATGAAGTCAGAGAGAGGTTGAAAATATTAAAGGGGACCTATTATGCCCCTTATAACAAGATGTAAAATAAGTCTCTGATGTCCCCAGAGTGTGTAATGTATGTCAAGTTTTAACGTAAAATACTTTACAGATCATTTTTTATAGCTTGTTAAAATTGCCAATTTTAGATTATGAGCCCCACTTGTGATTATGAGCTCGACTAATTCCAGCAGTTGACTTCACATTTCTTTCATATGCAGATTTAACTCCCACTTTCCTATTCACGATCATTCTGCTACGTGGCACGTGAAGGCAGCATTAGTTAAAACAGACATACAGTGGTAGCTTTAGCAACATTGGCCTTTAAGAGTGCCAAGAAGGTCTTTCAGAAAGGCAATTTGTAAAACTAACGCATGATACTTTCTTCTTCCGGAGATGTAGCTGGATCCCGAACAGCTGGCACTGCTCCATCCTTCAGGAGAAACTTTTATGCAAAAACTGCTTTATACTGACCCTCATTCCCAAAGCAGTCCGGTGTTAATGGTTCACGCAGACATAAATTCATTTCTGTAGATTTCAGAGAGCATCTTCTTCAAAAACAAAATTAATCCACCTCGTCTTCAGTGGCTCAGATTTTGGGAGTAATTATTGGATAGAGCTATGTGGATTCATACACCGAACAAAGTTATAAATGCAATACTTTTGTTTTTGCCCCCATTTTTCATGAGCTGAACTCAAAGATCTATGACTTTTTTTTCTGTGTACACAAAAGGCCTATTTCTCTCAAATATTGTTCACAAATATGTCTAAATCTGTGTTAGTGAGCACTTCTCCTTTGCCCTCAGCAAATCCATCCATCCAAATCCACCTCTCAGGTGTGGCATATCAAGATGCTGATTAGACAGCATGATTATTGCACAGGTGTGCCTCAGGCTGGCCACAATAAAAGGCCACTCTAAAATGTGTAGTTTTATCACACAGCACAATGCCACAGATGTCGCTAGTTTTGAGGGAGCATGCAATTGGCATGCTGACTGCAGGAATGTCCACAAGAGCTGTTGCTTTGAATTCAATGTTAATTTCTCTACCATAAGTCATCTTCAAAGGCGTTTCAGAGAATTTGGCAGTGCATCCATCGGGCCTCACAACCGCAGACTACGTGTAACCACACCAGCCCAGGACCTCTACATCCAGCATCTTCACCTCCAAGATCTGTGGATGGATTATCTTGGCAAAGGAGAAGTGCTCACTAACACAGATATAGACAGATTTGTGAACAATATTTGAGAGAAATAGGCCTTTTGTGTAAATAGAAAAAGCCTTAGATCTTTGAGTTCAACTCATGAAAAATGGGAGCAAAAACAAATGTGTTGCATTCATAATATTGTTCAGTATATATACATCCAGCTAAAGAACACCTAAAGTACTTGGGAGACATTCTCGTCAGTGAAGCAATGGTGGACTGTGTTCAACTCGCTATGAACTCGCTAAGGGCAGTTCAATGTATAAACGGCAGTGTCTGTCAACTTTCATGAGCGGGGCCTGTGGCTAATGTGTCACATTGTGTCACAATAAGTCACATTAGCAGCAATTCTGAAAACAGGTAGTTGGGAGACACAGCTTTTTACTTACTGGGATTAAAAAAAAGGAGTGGGTGGATTGTTATCATTATGGGGTGGCTGTGTACACACTCTGCCAACACACATTTATGTCCTTGCAACATGTGAAAATGAATTTTGCATAATAGGTCCCCCTTAAATAAAGTTTTTGGTGCTAGAAACCTTTGATTAACACTGTAAATGGATTTGAGGAACAAGTGCAGAATATATTTAAAATAGTAAAGAGCAGCAAATGAAATGCCCACTAATGCTGCTGGTCATGAGGGCTGGTGGAAGTGGTAGAAGTGTTGTGAGGGCATCAAGGAAAGGACAGTGTTGAGACTTGCAGGCTAGAATGGAGAATCCGGTTGAGGAAATTCCCTCATTAATGTCGGGATCTATTACAGCAGATATAGAAACCACTGAAGCCTTGTTTCAAAGAAAAGCCTGTTATTTAACAGCCACTTTTGACTGCCAAGTGCATAAAGGACACTTTAAATTCAGACCTTCAAACATGGTGATGTGCTGTTCTTTGATAGTGTGTTTTGAATAATGCATTCGTGTATGTTTGAAACCAGAGGAAATGAGAACTAGACACAAATCTATGTCCATAAATTATCTTGGTGTTCTTCCTCAAGCCTTCGACCAATCAGAGGGAAACTCATATAAATGATGCATTGTGTAGATCATATCATATGAATTCTCTCCAGAGATCTCTCCTTTGATCTTTACGCAGACTACGCACACTCTCAGGACATGCCATTTGATGAATGACATTTAATATATATAGGTGCATCTACAAATTTATTTTTTTTTTTAAATAAACTTTTTTTATATTCTACATTCGTAACATGTAAAGCAAAATATTTCACAAGTTTTTGTTGTTTTGTTTTCATTTTCATTATTAGAGCCTACAGCTCATGAAAGTCAGAAATCCACTATCTCAAAATATTAGAATATTTAAATTTGAGTTTTATTAAATGTCCATTGCTTTTCAAAGAAAGGCCTTTTATTTAATTTATTTAATTAATTTTTATTCACTTCATATTCAGAAGCGTCCTTATTCTCTTGTTCTTCGAAACCACAATAGTGGGGAAGAAAGCTAATTTGGCAATGGTTCAGAAGACAATGATGCCCTCCACAAAGAGGGTAAGTCACAGAAGATCTTTACTCAAAGGGTGTTCACAGAGTGCTGTATCAAATCATATTATATGCAAAGTTGACTGGAAGGAAGAAATTGCGTAGGAAAAGTTGCACAAGCAACAGGGATGAACGCAAGCTTGAGAATACTGTCAAGCAAAGCCAATTCAAACACTTGGGAGAGCTTCACAAGGAGTGGACTAAAGCTGGAGTCAGTGCATCAAGAGTCACCAGGAAAAGTGCTACCAAACCACTTCTAAAACAGAAACAATGTCAGAAGCAGTTTACCTTGACAAAGCATAAAAAGCACTGGACTGTTGCCAAGTGGTCCAAAGTCATCTTTTCAGTTAAAATAATATTTTTCATTTTAAGACTGAGAGGCACAGTGTGAAGTTTCTGAAGTCAGTGATAATTTGGGTGCCATGTCGTCTGCTGGTGTTAATCCATTGTGTTTTATCAAGTCCAAAGTCAATGCAGCCATCTCCCAGGAGATTTTGGAACACTTTATTCTTCCATCTGCTGACAAGCTTTATGGAGTTGCTGATTTCCTTTTCTAGCAGGACTTAAGCATCTGCCCACAGTACCAAAACCACTTCCAAGTGGTTTGCTGACCATGATGTTACTGTGCTTCAGGGCCGTCGCCAGAACAAACCAAATGGGGGGGGCATTTAATTTTCATGGGGGGGACACACTTTTTTTAATGATCTGAGACGGACCATAACATAAACCCATATTAGGCTATAACTAAAATAGACCACAATAGTCTTGTTTTGTTCAATTATTCAAATAAAATACGTTACCGTTTGATCTCAACGTCTCTGTTTATTGTCTCTTAACATTTCCAAAACCGCCAAAAATTTATTCTGAGATGGCATGCAACGCGCAGCTCAGCTGCGCAAAGGAATTGCGTATAAACAATACAATACTGTATGCTTAACTAAATGAATTGCATGATTTATATATACATATACATACACACAAACTGCATATTGTAATTTGAATTAATAAAACTACTAACACAAAAATAACATATTGAAAGGTCTGCTGCTGGAGACTTGCCATTGGCTGTTGTATTTGAATAATTAATGAGGTAGGTCTTTGCAAGGTTTGGGTGCTGTTTTGGGATGTTTTAACAGTCATTTATGAATATAATTATATTTAAAATTATGTTCTGTGTAATAATGCGTTGAATAATGAATCGTCTGAATCATTTCTGAAGGTAATGTGTTATGCATTTCTATTGTTACCGTTGTAGTGATTACTGTTCCTGTGAGCCAAGTTCTGCTGAAACAACGTTATTAGTGCAATGACCTAAATCAATAACATTCAATATTGAACGTCTAACTTCGCGCTCACACCGGTGGCGTCGGGAGCGTCAAACATCTCTTTTGCCGTTCTGCTCATGACGCTGCAGAAAGATTGGAGAGCGCTCAGACGATCTGACGTAGACCGAATGCTTCTTTTGTATTAAAACTGGCCGCAAAGCAAATAGACTTGTTGATCTTATGCAGACTATCCACAAGGAGGTTAATGTTAAAAGTTAATCTCATTAAATGTTGATGTGGACGAAATATTAAGATCCTTTACTTAAAATGAACGATCTCAGACACCTTGATCCACGTATCACTTTTAATTATTTTTTATGCAAACAGGGACACATCATAGATTATTGCAAACGCGAAACGGCAATAATCAACCTGTCCTCTATTTTGCTTGGGAACTAATGTGATCGGAGCTGCGTCCTCTGGAATCCTCTCAAGCGGTTGACTTCTACGTTCCGATTGGTTGCTGCCCAACCGCGTCATAGCTCATTACCATAAAGTTGCCTTGATTTCAACTCTGCTCGACGCTCTCAAAGGCCAAGTCGCGCCGCTCCTCGCCGCTGGTTTACATTGAAAATGAATGCCACTTCCGGCCACTTTGACGCTCTCGACGCCGGCGGTGTGAATGCACAGTAATGCAAGTTTGGTTAATTGTTCTGTGCGTTACGTTTAGGGGGGCACAAAAAGTCATTTGGGGGGGGCACTGCCCCCCGATGCCCCCCCTTGACGACGGGCCTGCTGTGCTTGATTGGCCAGTCAACATGCCTGACCTGATACCCCATGAGGAATCTCAGCAGTGCCACAGGCTGATCGCTTCATGCCACTCCTTACTGATGCTGGAGTTTGTGCTAAAGAAGCCCAGACCAAGTACTGAGAGCATAAATGATCATACCTTTAAACGTAACTTAAACTTTTCAGGGTTTTTTTATCTTAAGAAATATTCTAATATTTTGAGATACTGTTTTTTTTTTTTTTTTTACTTTCATGAACTGTAAGATCTAATAAAAAAAAAAAAAATCTCAGAAATGTTTTACTTTACATGTAATGAATCTAGAATATATGAATGTTTCACTTTTGAAATAAGTTACCAAACAAAATGAACTTTTTCGTGATATATTTCTTTAGATGCATCTGTATGTATGAGTATCTGCTTTATGGTGAGACAGGGAGATGTTCTCATTTTGTTAGTCCATGAATCTTTCATTGGTGATGTCGTATTTTTATTGCTTTTCCATTCAAGGATTTACTATTGATGTGACTTCACGGTTAAGTGAACTCTATAGGCTTATCACTGCGTGTATGTGTGTGTGTGTGTGTTTGTGTGTTTATCTTGCATTGTTATTCTATAACTAATGTTTAGAGCTAAACGTTATAACTCTTTAAATATAAGGCAATATCTAAATTTTGTTAGTATATTTATTTATTTATTTTAATTCAGAGGAATCATCATTCTAATCAAACAAAAGAAAGAAGTCTTTAAAGAAGAATGTTAAAGATGTATTTAAAACAGTTTCAAATAATAATGAAGTTTTTGTTGTTGTTGTTGTTGTTGTTGTTGTTGTTTTTTACAGGAAATTAATGAGAAAAATATTTAATCAGTTTCACTTATTTACTTTAATTATTCTAAATAGTAAAGTAGTTAAAGGGATAGTTCACTTTCAAATTAAATTTTGGTATGTTTTAGCTTACCTCAAGGGCATCCAAGATGTAGGTGTCTTTGTTTCCACTGTAGCTTTCATTTTTATATTTTTATAAAACGATATAAATACTGTTCATTTTCTCACACAAACCACTCGTTTCGTGTCTGAGGTCATCAATGTGTACTTATGATGGGGAATTGTTTAATTTGGACTCCTCTTTGCATGCTCTTTGAGGTGGTGACCATAGACCTACATTATATGAGTCACAGACAAGAACAGTTTGACCTAAAAATATAAAAACGGAAACTACTGCAGAAACAAAGACACCTACATCTTGGATGCCCTTGAGGTAAGCTAAAACATACCAAAATTTAATTTGAAAGTGAACTATCCTTTAAAGTACAGTAAATGTAACATTGTTTGCTATGCATAATAGTATTTCCCTTCATACACATTTTAATTAAAGTCTTTAAGGCATATATCCATTAATGTTTTGATTCTTGAATGGATTCATTGAAATTGACAACTGAAGTGAATCAAGCCTACCAACTCCATCAATGTTTTCAATGCAGAGGTTTAAATCAGTGATGCTTTTAAAATATTGCTCATTTAAACCTCAAGCAACAGGTGCAAAGCCAATTTTATATTGCCAGCCACATAATATTGTATGTATAGTGTAAATATTTGATATATCGGCCAGCTCTGCTAATAGGAATGTTTCTGTATGCTGTTATGTGTTTTTGTTCTTCTTTAAAGTCTGACTAACTAGAGTCTCTCTCCAGGTGCTCAAACTTCACTGACACACACGTACTCTAACAGATCTCTTCTGAACGCTGTGTGTGGGCCTGTGTGTATTTGTTTAGTGCATTTCCTGCTCATCTCTCTTTTACTCTAATTCTTTTTATTTTCTTTGGGTTCAGCTGCAGTGAGTAGATGTTTATCACTGTACTTTATATACGATGGATCATTCCATAATTGCTTATCCTTTCATGTGAAAGATTGTGTGTCTGTTCACTCTCATTCTCATGTGCCTTATCACACCGAGACCCTCAAGCACTGTTGAGGGTCTTGCATCATGCTTCTTCTGTGTGTGTGTGTGTGTGTGTGTGTGTTCTTCTGTAATTTTGGAAGGCTTAGGCAGAAAGAGATTGCAAAATAACATACTATAGGTTAATTAATTAGTTTTATGTGCACACAGGTGTACGTAAACAATTCAATACTTTTTTTTTTTTTTTTTGTAGGGTAGGGTTTGGGTTAGTCTATAGTAATTATATAGTCATTTGCTCCTGAGGTTAGTTAACAACCCAGCAAGGGAAGAAGGCAAGTTTAAGTACCGTATTTTCTGGAATATAAGTCACTTTTGAAATGGGCTGCAAACTAAAATCCCAAAGTGAATTGTGAGATGCATTTAACAAATGTTATTATAGGTTTGGTGTCCAAATAGCATAAATGTTGCATAAGATGAATGGCACTAATATTAATAGCGTTTATAATGTTTGAAAACCTTTCACTCACTGATATTTTATTATCTCTAAATGTCATAATGGCATGCAACTTTAAACATGTGACCAATGCAAATCTTTTTTCGGTTGCACTTTATTTTACAGTACGTGTACGTACATGTACTTATAGTGTACTTACAGTGTATTTATCTAAGAAAGTTCTGGTAACACAAGGTAACTACATGGGGTAGGGTTAGGTTTAGGGGTAGGTTCAGGGTTAGTACCTAGTTATGACATAGTTATTGTAATTACTATAACAAGAACATAGTATGCACATGAGGAACAGGACTGTAAAATAAAGTGCTACCCTTTTTTCTCTCAGCAATGCAATTTGAACCCTGTGCAACTCATTTTTCAGAAAATACAGTATGCGCTTGCAATGCATCACCTTCATATCTGGCCTGTATGTGATGCATAATCTGTCATAAAATTTACAATACAAGAAAAAGTCTAGTAGATAATGGATGTGTGAGTGTGTTTTGGTGCTGTGAATGTGTCCATGTTCTTATCTCACATCTTTTAAATGGATAAGCGGAATATTTGCCTGTTTTACTCTCTCTGTTTCTCCTTGTCTTCCTCCTCCTCCTCCTCCTTTCTTCTCTTTTGTTTCCCTTCTTCCATCATCATTGCACCCTGCCATCCAAAATCAATCCACTCCTCACTGTCAGACCAGCGGGAAGGTGCGTTCTTTTCACTATCTCTCCTCCTACACAGAGGGCCGGCCGGTGGACGGGAGGCGGCGTGCGTCCCCTGCTGTTGTGTGCCAGTCTCTCTGGAGCTCTGCTCTACCTGAATCTCTCTCATCCTCCTCTTCCACATGCATGCATGCTACTGCTGCCTCGCATTTCAGCCTGGCCTTTTTCTTCATGTTGCATGTGTCAGAACTCTGGATGTTTTGTTGTTAGCAGACATTTGTAGTTTTGTCTGGGGTGTAAAGAGCCCTAAAGCAACTTAAGGGATCCTTTGGGCTGTTTTCACACTTTTTATTGCTCAGCTTTAGATCAAGGTATGTTTTTTTGTTTTTGGCTCAAAACTATGGTGCACATTTTAAAATAATGAAAACCTGTGTTTAGGGTTTCAGTAAATATTTATTTTTTTAATTATTATTATTATTATTATTTATTTATTTTTTCAGATTCATTCACACCAAAAATCCATGTGGTTCTTTTTATATATATATATATATATATATATATATATATATATATATATATATATAATTGAGCCTACACTTCTGAGTGTGATTTGTTTTATGTTATTTGGCTTTGAACCACAGTACAAGTACAATTTATAACTAGAGCATAGTAATGACAATTTGCATTTATATAAATGGTTTGTTCCTTTGGTTTTGACCAAGGTCTATGAAAAAAAAGGACAGAGGACAAAATGAAAAAACATATATATAAATATATAAATAACATATTTAACTAAAATTAAAATGGAAACTGATTTTAAAAAATTATCTAAAATATTAATAAATAATGTAATAGTATACTATCTCTATATAAAAATAAAGTTTTAACTAAAAAAAAAAAAAAACAGAAATACACCTGCATTTATTTACTGGTTTCATCACAAAAGATGGCAAGCATGTGAAGTGTGAAAACACCCTTGAGGATTTTAACCAGATATTTTGTTTGTCTGAAGTATTTTATGTACTTGTTTATGGAAGTGTTCTTGCATGCATTCTAAAGTTTTAAGGAGGTGTTTTGTGCAGCGTAGTTTGGTCTTGTTTGTGAAAACAGAGGACAGCAGCATCATTCTTTCTAAATGAACATGACGATTTGTTGATGTTCAGAGCCTGAACTCAGAGGTCAAAGAACAAACAGAGGAATCCACCCTTAGCTTAGCGGATCAGACCTGTTTATAAACCAGTTCAAATATCAAAGATGGCAGCAATCCTGCCTGCTCTGCTCTGCTTCTTCTTCAGAGGGCCTGTTCTGTGAACTGCCAGAAAGCCTTTTGAGCTCTCAAGTATTTAAGCTGGCTAAAGCAGCTTTCATTGTTTGTTTTGGAATCAGCCATTTGGTGAGGACTTCCAATGTGGAGAACAATACAAACAGACGGAAAATATGATGGCAAAAAGCAAAAGAGGTTTTCATCTCAGCGTTGTTTGTTTAAAAGAGCGTCATTATCCTTCCAAAAACTTGGAGCAGTTGAACCCGGACAACTGTTCTTCTTATAGGAATAAGACAATGTCCTCTTCATGTCACATTATCACAGAAACAAGCTGTTTCAGTCGGACAAGAACAACAAATGACATTGACAAATTGGCTTTTTCCCTTTGAAGCGTGAAAGTTCACGGAAAATAGAAACAACATACTGTCAAAAAAAAACAAAAAACAGCAAATATACTGACCAGTTCATACCAGAAAAAACATCCATGAGCCATAATTTCATTTAGACAATATTTTATTGTTTTTATGCATTAAATAATGCCCATGTTTTATACTTAAAGTTGTACTTTTTTTTTTACCATTTAATAATTTAATTGTTTCACATTACAGTAATGATAATGCTATATTTTAGAAGGATTGTGTGCATTACTATTATAAAAAAGTCACAATGCTTAAAAGAATGAGATCTAGGTGATATTGCTTTAAAAGTCCAGGAATCAGTAGACTCATTTACATTAACATTTAATCATTAAGCAGACACTTTTATCCAAAGCGACTTACAAATTAGGACAATGGAAGCAATCAAAAGCAACAAAAAAGTGTTATGGAAAGTCTCAGTTAGCCTAATGCAGTACACTTATAGACTCATCTGAAGAATATATAATGTGACATCAAGGACTTACAAACAACCATATAGCAGTGGTTCTTGATGAGGTCCTGGTTGGGTTTTAGCATGACTCAGGTTTCTAGGACACTCCGATCTCTGCTGATCATCTCTTCAGCTCTTCATGTCTTAATGTTTTGATGCATAATTCACTTGATGTGGCCTCAGGCGAGATATCTGCAGCGCTGTTGTTCTGGAGTCTCTCTCACTGGCACCTGCAGGGCACAAATGAGACATTTCAACATGAATAATCCCTGTAGTCTAAGTTCTGACTTCCCTTGTCTATTACAGACAACATTTATGCACATCTGCTGCATCTGATGCACATTTTTTTTTTTTCACACGTGCCAAAATCGAGTGAATTGTTGGCCATAATATTTCTTACTGGCCAGGAAAACTCTTTGTTTTGTTATTTTAATTATTGTACGTAACTTATTTTTGGCAAAGAAAAGAATCATATATGAAATGATCCATTCTCCTCCTCTCTTTGAATTGTTTTGTCAGTGAGGGCCCGACTATAGTATGCTGCTGTTTCTAACATAGCCAGCTGACCTGGCAGTTCTACTTCTCTTCGGCATGTTCTTCTAGGACCCTGAGTTCACGTTTCTCTTTTGGCTTGTTCAGTATTCGTATAAGACTTTTATTTGAGTCGGTTGGATCTGTAAAGCACGGCTTTGATGCTGATTAGAGACTGATTCTCCAATAATCCACCTCAGGCCAGAAGATTTACAGCGAGTTGACACTGCAGAAGACGGTTCAAATGTAGTGTCCATCCCTGACAGCAGAAACATTGGCAGGATCAGGAGTTTGCTTGTTGTGGAATCCCTCTCTGATCACAGCTTATTTCGGAGAGTTATTCAACCATGTTTTTTTTTTCTATTGATCAGAAGGAAGCTGAAATTGGATTCTTTGCACTGTTTTGTACATTCTTTGATGCATTTGTTTGGATTGTTTATTTATTTATTGGTGTTTTGGTGTGTAGGTCACACATGCATGCTCTGTTGATTATCGCCTGTGTGTTCTTTTTTGCTTCATGCTAGCACAGCCATTGATGTGCTTGGGAATGTCTGTGTGTGTCTGTGTGCATGTGTGTATGAAATCGCTTTTGCACTGAATAAATCTAGCTACCTGCAATCACCTCCCCTCTCTCTCTCCTTGCGCTCTCTTTCTCTCTTCAGATTGCATGTGTGCATGCATGTGTATGTGTTTCTCTGCATGTCTAACTCCATGCTTTCATTGCTCTGTTAACACTCCCTGCAATATTCTCAAGAGATCAGTGACTAAAGTCAGCTCAGCCCATTCTCTAATCTCACCATGGCTCCTGGCATCGCTCACATTGCTCACGCCGGTCTGTTTTACTAGCCAGCAGAGACTTCTCAGACTTTCTTAACAACCTCTAACTGAGTGAAACTCTTGCCATCATGTCGTGACCATCCCTCATGTCCATGGGTAACATCATCCTCTCTATGCACATTGACTAACGTGGATTAATATGACGTCCCTGAAGGCATTCCTGCCTGACTAACAAACTTAACTCAACCCCAGAAGTCCAAACTCTGAGCTTATGTCTCAGAGATGATGATCAGTCCGGCCGCCTCTGGCCACGGACAGTACAGATCACACACCATAAGCACAATTTGCTCAGTGTTTACCTGACTTGAATCAATGAATTTTGCAATAGATATTGATTTACTGTTTCTGAAGCTCAGTAATATGTTCAAAGTACAAAAGTTAAAAGTTACGTGGTTTAAAAAAATAACGCGGCCTAACCAATCATTGTTTAGACCTTAACCTGACCTTTTTTTTTGTTGTTGTTGTTTTTTTTGTTTGTTTGTTTTGCATTGCATTACTTAAAGAAGCTCTACCCACAGTGGAATTTCATTGGATGAAAGTCTCATTCTACATATTTGATTAGCTTGGATTAGCTTTATTTTGCTGCACAAATTATTTAACTTTCAGCGTGTACACATTTATCACATCACATACATTTGCAGTATTTTCTTTGTAATGACATGGCCAACCAGCAACAATTGACACAATTAATTAAACCTTATGTTTAAACTTTATTTCTTATCACTTTAAGCTGTCCTTGTTATACATTACATGTACTTACTTTTGTAATACTTAAAGGCATAATTAAACTGTAACAAGGACACCTTAAAATAGAGTGAAGCCCTTTATTTTACTTTGTCGTTGTTACATTGTATTTATACATTGAAGTACTGAGTAATAATTATGAGCTTCTTGTACTTACTACATGGTTAGGGTTAGGATGAAGGTTTGGTTTAGGGTTAGTTGCATGTAATTATGCATAATTTATTGTTATTACTGTAGTAAGTATAAGTGACATCCTTAACATGGACACTGTAGAATGAAGTGTTACCAACCTTAACTACTGTGATAATTCAGAAATTGGCAACTTTACCCAAGTAAACCATGTATATTGATAGAGAGAGATAGTTAGCACTCTTCTTTCCAGAAAATGCATTCAAGTCAAATAAATAATGAGCATTTGTAATCCCTCAGCCACATACTGTCCTCATTTATCTGCAATCATTGCCTGTGTGTGGAAATGAGCAGGTAATGACAAGGAAATGAACAGGTAATGTTCGAATTTGGAATTTAGTTGGAGTCTGTCAGAAGTTTGTTTGTTTATCTGTGAAATATAGGCAGTAGACTGGCTGCAGAGCTCCCGTTAAACTCAGCTGCCGTCTGAAAATAGTTCCACTTTATATAAGGAGAAACATTATAAAAATCGGTTTATTAGCGGGCTCTCCATGGACGCTCCCAGAAGGCTGTTTACCCATGAAGTCTACAGAAAATGCTCTTTGTTGTGGGTAGCTCTGCAGATACACAGTGTGTTTGCTGTGTATGCAGTGGAAAGGATGGTTTGGCTTTGGCTTCACACCAAATACATGTGTGTGAGGAGAGTCAGTCTCCTAATTTAGATGCATTTTTTTGTAAAAAAAAAAAAAAAAAAAAACTTGCCTTGCCATCATTTAAATAAGGCATATACAACTTTATAAATGACAGGCATTTGAATTCTGAGGAAATTCAGTGAAATCTGAGCCTTCAGAATCTGAATGTCCCTGTTTATATCTATGACATTCTAAAGGAAATGTGCATTGTACTGCTTAGCTATCAGTCACAGTGATGAGAAAGTCTAAAGTTCAAATCTATGACTTGACATTCACCTGTCCGCAGTCTCTTTTAGGTCCTGAGCGTCTGTCAACCCAAGATAGTGTGACAGAGAAATGTAGAAAAAAGCAATGCACACCTCAGTGCTACTGGACTAAAGCTTTAAGAAATTATTTTATGACCACCATGATTGACTACCCTCTTCTTCTGCATTTTTAGTATGTATTTGTCAAGCAAACAGAGTTAATTTGGTGATGTAATGGTGAATAGCTTTCGAGCGCTTTGGCAGAAACTGAATTTAATAAGACAATAAGGAGACTCGACTGTAGAGACAGAAAAGGTCTTGAGATGTATTTACAGTCAAAACAGATTCTTATATAGTATATGTTTAGTAGACTATATTAAGTCTCTCAGCTCTGTTGCCTTGATTTAGCTTGTCATTTGTCTGTTCAGATTAATCATTAAGATATAGAGCTAATTCATATTTCATATCTCTTATATTTACAGTACAGTCAGTCAAATACAGCCCTAGATGTCATTGGTGTATAGCCAGAGCCATTCCTAAAGCATATTCTCTGCCCTTCTGTATCTGTATTCTGCTTATAACATCATCTGCGCTCCTCCAACAGTCCGCCGAGTGCCACCACGTTTCTCAATCCCGCCCACCAATCACGAGGTGATGCCAGGCGGCAGCGTGAACCTCACCTGTGTGGCGGTGGGCGCTCCCATGCCCTATGTGAAGTGGATGAAGGGGGAACAGGAACTCACAAAAGAAGAGGAGATGCCCATTGGCAGAAATGTGCTGGAGCTCACCAACATCCGGCAGTCGGCTAACTACACCTGTGTGGCTATGTCCTCTCTGGGCATGATCGACACCACGGCTCAGATCACCGTCAAAGGTAGGAGACACTTTAGATATAAGTCACACAGGATCTACTTAAGGTTTGCACTTATATGAAAAGTATTCAATAGATGTGCTTAAATATAGTTAAAGATAGACTAACGCTAGATTCACACGGTGAAATTTCAGCTCAAAATTTTCAATTTTAATATTTTTGCAAATGTAATTTATTCCTGTCTTGCACAGTTGAATCTTCTGCATTATTACTTCAGTCTTCAGTTTCACGTGATCCTTCAGAAATCATTCCAAATCGATGCCAAAGATACATGTATTCTTATTCTTATTAATATTAATGTTGAAAACAGTTGTGCTGCTTAATATTTTGTGCATACTGTGAAATTTATAATAGCATTTATTTGACATATAATTATTTTTTAATTGTATAAATGTTTTTACTGTCTGATTTAATGCATCCTTACTAAATAAAAGTTATTTTTACTTTCAATCAATCAATCAATCAAATCAATAACCCCAGAAATTCAAATTAGTTGTTAATTTGTTGGTTTCGCCAAAACATTAAAGGAAAAAAAAAATTGTTTGTGTATCAGTTATACATACAACAATTGCAAAAACTTTTATATTAAAAAAGAAGCAATATTCCTAAAAGTAATGAAGTATGCTTGGTTACATTAATTTAAACGAATAAATTGCTTTTCTTAATCTTTGTCCCCGAGTGATCCATACAGCTAGTGCTGATATCAGTTGTGTACTTAAAGTCGCTGATTATCTGTGATTATCTAGACGGTAATAAACAAAGCTGCTCTAATCAGATTGGAGGCTGGGCCCAGAAACGTTGAGAGAGAGATCTCATCAATAACACACTCATGGGGATTTCCACCGATCCACAGACAGACGGCGCATGCAATCACCTCATCAATGTTTCATCAGAGCTGAAATGTGATGAGAAGATCAGTCTCCTCCTTTATTCCGCCTTGTCAGAGCGAACAGAATCTCTGAGCTCCGAATCATCATTAAGGATTATTTTTAGGGCTTTGCGCAATGATCGATTCAAAACATTTTATTGTCACAAATTTATTGTTAAACTAGGGCTGGGCAAGTTAACGCATTATTATCGCATTAATTAACACAGAAAATTATTTTATTGTGCGTTAATGCAGTTTTTTTTATTATTATTAAAAGTCTGTTTCTCACTGAATCTGAATACACATACAGACAAATCACGGGTCACAGGAGGGGATTCTCCCAATCAAATTATTTAGGCTAAGCATCAACATTCACAAACCATTGTCCACTGTTATTTTTAACAGAAAAGATTGCAACGAGCTTGTAATCATGACTTTCAAAGTTGGAAATAGGAAGTTTCTGATAGCACCTGATAGCACCTGAAGCGCGCTCACTAAAAACAGTGGATTGAATCATTTTGTTAACTTTGTGATTTTTGAGTCATAATCATAACAGATTTATAGCTTTTGCCGCTCAGAAATATTCACGTAATCATGCAGCACTGTCAGAAGATCTGCACTCCGGTGTGGGTAGCGCTCAAACTCACTGATCTATATATAACTGAACCTAGCTCTTGCCCACCTCCTCCAACCGAGCCAGGGACTGATAAACAGAGATCACACTAGTAAAACGAACCAGGCTTTGAGGGACAAATGCGCTTCATCACGGTTAAGATTGCCTAGTGTGAGCACACCCTAATTATTCTCCCACATCCCGCACACACGAGTCTCTGCCCACCCATTAAGTGTTGTCCCTCGCCGCTCTCTGCTGCGATGGGTTCAGCGATCATGCAGGTCTCTAATAGGAAGGTGCCTGTTATAATGTTATGATCAAGGCTCTGGACTCTAACAAACTATAAAATATTTTCTATAAAATCGTTAATGTCCTGACAGTGACATAGCTTGTTTTATATAATCGCAGACACTAATGTGATCATGATAAAAAATAAATAAATAAATGTAATCGTTGCCCAGCACTATGTTAAATGCTTGCTTGAAAAAGTGTGAAATCTAAAGGTGCTGCACTGTGCCGTTGTTGTAAATACTGTTGTTCACACACAACGGTATAATTCAATTATTTTATGTGCATGTAATGCAGGGATTCCCAAACATTAGCTTTTTATTAAACTCACAGTTCCCTCACGAACTCCAGTTTGGGAAACCTTGACTTAATGTTTAAAGCACTTAATTAACTGTGTTGTTAATAATAATGATTGGATTATATATTCTCTTCCTCTTTGTATTTTATGTCAATATGGTACAAGATTATCCCCTTTAAATCAATGCGATAAACAAGCTAGTTAAAAAGTAGATCTAAAAGTCATCAAAAATAGTCAATGTCACAAAAAAATGTGTCATGTCATGGATTATGTAACTGACTATATAATTTTTGTCATGTAACTTGGAATCAGTAACAGACTTTGTAAATATCTACCCAGCACTGATTACTGTACTGTATCAGTTTGTAAATGTGCGCTACTCTGAGCTCTTCATTAGTCAGTGAATCAGCAAGCATTTACTAGTGTATCTAGTGAAGTGTTAAAAATAAGGGATTTAGAGAAGGAGTCAAAGGGAATTCCAGCTCAATTCTGGCAAATATTGTTACAACATTAGCATTGATTAAAGTTTTTTATTTTATTTTTTTCTCACTGCCGTTTTCCGTCATGCGATATCATGTTAGCTGAGGTTAATATCATGTGTTTTGGGATTTCTTGGCCTATAGCAGCTGTGGCTCTTTAAGCCTCATAGTGCACATCCACAGGCTTCACTGGATTTTCTATCCATTTCCACACTGCTCCTGCTTATTCAAGCTGATCTGTTTAGATTTTGACAGCTGTCCAATCGCATATAGCACAAAAGTTGTTTAGAGTCGATTTCAGAAGCTATTTGATGACAATGCAGGCATTTTTTTCCCGTTTGTGGAAATAGAGTAGGCTGATTGAACTTGTCTGATACATACACAGAATAATCATAATAGCCGTGTTTAACACAGAACAATTTGCTGCTTTGATGTCAAATGCCAGATTATTAGCATTGGGGATGTAACGATTCACAATTCAAATCGATTCATGATTTTTTTTTTTTTTTTACAAAATGAGATTTAAGACAAATTATAAATTAAATGTGTGCTTCTATTATTGCTTGTACAAAATGCTGCTCTGTGCTCTTTCCATATAAAATTAAAGGCAATTTGCATTTTAATCATGATTCGAACAAAGATGCTGCATACATGCCCCATGAGCAGTTTTTAATCTAAGTTACATTGTAGAATTTAGAAATTTGAAGCAAAATAGAATGTTTTGACTTTAGTTTTTAAGAAACTATGCATAAAAAATGTCTGCATGAAACAGAAACAGCAGACTAGCTTAACGTGACACAGATTCACTCTCTGCCAGCAGGTGGAGCTTAAAGTGTTTCCTTGGTTTCCACTGTAAACAAAGCAGCTCTGCATTTATGAACTTTAATGTGCATTAAACAGAGGAGAGATGAAAAATAAAAATACCATCTAAACTTTTCTAAAGACAGTAAGTTCCCTTCAGACATGCATTCATATGAACTCCTGTCCCTAATTGAATCGTGATTTGTTTAGCATCTCATCCTAATTGAATCGTCACTTATTTGAGTCGATTTTTAACCGGCTAGTGGTTAATCGTTACATCCCTAATTAGCATGTATGTAAGCTGAGAAATGTCACGGATCTATTTGCATTCGTTTCGCATATGTTAGCATGTCAGAACGTGGTTTAGTAGCAAATACACAGAGAAAATACATTTCAAACAGCTTTTTCATGTTAAATAACAAAATACACACACAACAAAAAGTCTGCGTGGTTTGTTTTTGTCTGTTATCTAACATCTAAACCAGTGTTATTTTTGTATTATTGCCAACATTTTTAAATTCTCTTTTTTTAAAGTATGTTTAAAGGGTACATAACACACACGGTTTCACCTAATGTCATGTTAATCTTGAGTACCTATAGAGTAGTACTGCATCCTTCATATATCCAAAATGTCTTTAGTTTTATCATATTTATAAAACAAAAATACAGCTTCCCAATTCTCTCCAGAAAAAGCCAAGCTCCTGGAGGCGTGCGCCGAGCTATAATACTGACGTTTTATGTAGTTTCCATTAAAATATATTCACTTATGTGCTGATTTCCAACAAAATACAGAAATCTAATGCAATTGTACTTACATGAATGGGGTCTTTTATCAGTGGGACCGCTCCATGTTTTAATTCACCTTATTTTCCATGGCAACAACGGTGCCGCCATTGCGCTCGTTTTGTCATCTTACTTCCGGCTGAGGGACTGGATGTAACGTACCTAAGGTAGTGGCTGGCTAGATAACAGAACGCAGAACGAACAGAAGTATGATATATGCTCAGTTAGGGGCTGCATAACAATTGTATTAAAAAAACAATTGCACCAACGATGTAGCGAACACATTGTGACGCAGTCGGAGTGTTGTGGTGCACTTTACAATTTACACCCACCACCTAAAGAAGAGAAGCACCTGAGGAAATGGATGAAGGCGCTAAATTTGAAGCGCTCACTCAAGCGCTCTTGTGTTTGTTCGTACCATTTCATGGATGGGAAGGCGACTGACGAACACCCTTACCCCTAGAAATGCCTCGACTACGATGTCCCGTTAAAGAGGTCACGCTGGGGATGAAAAGGTTGTCAGATTCGGGTAAGCTAACCTTAACTAGCTATGTGTTTGCTCGCCTAACGTTGGATTTATGAAGTCCGTTCTATGAATACATTTATGATCAGTAACAGGCAGTTAACAAAGTACAACGAATGTTCCATGATTACCATTGTCCACCTATTTATTTAATATTTACGGTAGTACAAGATATTATAGTACATTACAACAGCTCACATTATTCCTGCTACAGAGATTGCAGGTGATAGCAGGCCATCTAGCTACTTTTCTCATTCAGATACTGACCTAGGTTTGAACACTACAGTTAAGAGTGTGTATACTGTTTTGTCTCTAATGCATCTCTCTCTCTCTCACACACACACACACACACACACACACAGTTCTAAGTTCGGGTCACATAATATATTAATTCTCATGATATATTGTAAGTACTAATGTAAAAATGTTTAATTATTTCCACAGATGTATCGATTACCGCCAGTGATGCAGTGGATAACTGTGAGGGTGATCAGATCCACATGCCCCTGATCTTGCTGAAAGTCACCAAAAGTTACCTGCTGTAATAGTTATTATGAACCTTTACAGTGTCACCTGACATTACCTGCTGTAAATAGTTTTTATTTATTTATCTTAATCTTTTTCATCTTTAATCTCTGATTTGAAGGAATAACTCATGTCAAGTTTGCAAGTTAATTCCATCTTGGTTTATTACATATGGAAATTAAATGTTGAAATTTTATAGGATGGTCAGTAGAAGGTGTCTCTTGCTTCCTGAAAACAACAAACACTGATCAATACATCACAAATGATTTTATACAACTTATATTAAATTATCCATGTTCTAAAAAACAAATCACAGTCTGTCTCTTGTTTAACACAACTGATTTAAAACAACTTATTTCATATAGTTCGTCTTCACCCACACCCTCTACACCCCACCCCAATTACCTAATATCCTATCCTTAACCTAATTATTCTCATTCCTGCTTATTTACAAAGCTGCAACTATCTTGTTGAAAGCAGCAGGTAGCCTGCCTGAAACTCATCTGACACGAGGAAGCATACACTTAAAATAAAAGGTTTGTAGTCTAGCTACAGTCTTGGCTCAGAATTGCTCATTGTGTGGCACATGTAACTTGCTGTGATGGAACCCAGATGAGCAGTTTACAGGTCCTCAGCCCTATACAGAACATGACAAACCTAAAATACATTTCAAAGCTTTCACAGTTGTCTTATTTCAGAATCATTCATTATTATTACACTTGACGTTTACCTTATTCATTGATTAGACTTGACGTGCACCTACCAAATCTTACCTTTACCTTACCTTTTGCATATACACCGCAGAATTAAGAGGCAAGCTGATTTTCTGATCATATTTTTTGGTAAAATTGACCAATTCCAAACCAAACCAATCTTCACTATTAATTTTGCATTTAATCTTTTATAAGTGATATATAATTTTTTTTGGCTTGTTTTATCCTTAAAATAAAATCTGCCTAATAATTATGCATACCTGGATATACAGCGTTTTTCACTTCCAAGTTCCAGCCTCCTCCTTTTCTAATGTGTAATTGATAAACGTTCACTTACCTTACTCCACTGTGCAATTAAGTTATTAGACAAAATACTTAGTCTGATGATGGTCATCAAACACGTTATTATACTTTTAAACATGTATAACTTTGTGTATATTAACATCACACCCACACACACAAAACTAACCAGCACCGTGCTGAGAGGTTAGACTGCTCGACTGGCTGGTTGCACGTTCAATTTTAAAAAGACGAAAAAACCCTCGCTGTGTAACATTACACGACCCACTGTCTCACTATGTAAATACTGGTAAGCCTCGGTACATTTTTTTTAAATCATTTTTCCTTGCTGCTCCATCAACTCCTTCTGACAGGGCAGTTAAATATATAGGTTAACTCTGGCCACTTCTTCATATCGTCTAACATTACCCACGTTAACAGCGACGATGGATGGGACAATTTGAGACCATTTGATCGTCGTAAGACGTTTTCATCGTGCTCCCAATTTATGACATAACGTTCTTTGTCATTTCGCCACAGTTTTAGCTAGCTATAAACAATCGTACAACTACTAAACTAGTAACCGGACGTGCCGTATCGGTTTAGCGGAAGTCGGATGACAAAATGCGGAAATGCGAAGTATTAAAAGTGGGCGGGGCGGAATAAGGTGAATAGCAAACGATGTGCATCATTACACTTTATTGTGTAATGACCTTGCATTAATATTGCTCTGTTTGCACTGGGATGTTGACCACTGTAATTGTTCAAACTGTGAATTTTTTTGGAAATTAATTTGAAGTCCTTGAAATAAATTGACAGCACACTGTGTTTTAAATAAGAATGTAATTGAAAATTCATCTGTGGACAAATACTACTGGTGAATAAACCAAATTATGCATTTCTGTTGTGTTTTAGATATACTGTGATTGAGTCTGATTGGTTGTTAAAATTAAGTGCACTGAGCTGTGCTGCTGTCAATGCACACTAATAAATGAAAGAAAACACATCACACTGTTCTTTTGGGTCACTTTAGATGTTCATGCTCAATCCTATCCTAGTACTTCACAATCCTGATTGTCAGGAGACTAAATTAATTTGTTTCTTTTGCATTCTTAGCTTTGCCCCGTCCTCCGACCTCTCTGATCGTCACAGAAACCACCGCCACCAGTGTAACTCTAACATGGGATTCTGGTAACCCCGAACCCTTATCCTACTATGTGATTCAGTACCGGGCCAAACTCTCAGACAACGGTTTCCAGGAAGTGGACGGAGTAGCCTCCACCCGCTACAGCATCGGTGGCTTGAGCCCATACTCTGAGTATGAATTCCGCGTCATGGCGGTCAATAACATCGGCCGCGGGCCGCCCAGCGGGACGGTGGAGACCCGCACCAGTGAACAGGCACCCTCGTCTCCTCCGCTGCGTGTTCAGGCCCGGATGCTGAGCGCCACGACCATGCTGGTGCAATGGGAACCTCCTGAGGAGCCCAACGGACAGATACGAGGATATCGAGTGTACTACACGTCCGACATGCACTTCCCACTCAGCACATGGCAGAAACACAACACAGAGGACAGCAGCCTGACCACTATCTCCGGCCTGGTACCTGACATCACGTACGGCCTGCGTGTGCTGGCGTTCACGTCTGTGGGAGACGGGCCACCCTCAGACATTCTGCAGGTTAAAACACAGCAAGGAGGTGAGATGTGTTCCCATGTAATTCATTATTCAATAAAAGCACGATATCAATATCAGTGTTATTTTAGTATTTCATTTATTTCTTTATTTTTTATTAGCTCTTATTTTCTCATTTTTGTATATTATTATTTAATTTTTATTTAATTACATTTTTAGTACTTTTTTTTAAATATGCGCTTTTGTCATTTTTATTAGTTCTTGTTCTTTTTAAATAATACTGTTCAGGTTTAATTTAGAAATATCAATATCAAGTATTTTGTTATTGATGCTTTTGTCTTTTGTTTTTTATGGATTAATAATAATAATAATTAATATTATTATTATTAAAAGTTCTTATTTATTCACTTAATTCTTCAAAATATCATTTGATTTTATTATTTTATTATTATTCCATTTTTAATTTAATAATATATAATGATTTAATTTTTAATTGCTCATAAAAAAATTGTGATTTGTGCTTTAAAATTTTTTTATAAGTGTTTGTTCTTTATTACTTCTTATAGTAATATTTCTTATAAATATTACTTCTTAGATTGAATTTATTTTTATTTCATTTATTCCTTTAACAAACTTATTTCTGTTAGCTGCTAAGGCAACAGTTCTCATTTTATTTATTTATTTTAACTTAATTAAAAAAAAATTATTATTTTATTTCAGCTTTAAGTCAACAAATATTTTTATAGTTTTAGTTAAAAAAAAATGTGCTGAGAAAAGAAAGATCATTCTGAGACATTGCAAAAATAATATTATTGAAATACATTGCAAAAGATAGCTTCAAAAGTCAATAGAAAGTGTGATTTAAGTGTATAGTAGGACAAGCTCTGTTTCTGACTGCAGTGCCGGCACAGCCCACTGGTTTTGAAGCAGAGGCAGAGCTGGACACCCGGATCATGCTGTCATGGCTGTGGCCCGTTCAGGATCAGATCACCAAATACGAGCTCACATACTGGGAGGCTGACTCTGACAACAAGGTAACAGCTAAGATCCCTGAATCCCAACTATATATATCAACTCTATATACTATATATATTTATTTTTATTAAAAAAACATTAATAATGCATTCTGAACTGCCTGTGTGTGCCTCTTATCCATCACAGAACCATGTCATCTTTAACCCAGCTGGTTCGTATGCTGTTGAAGGCCTGAAGCCAGACACACTCTACAAGTTTACTCTAGCCGCGCGCTCTGAGATGGGACTCGGGGTGTACACACAGCCCATAGAGGCCCGGACGGCCCAGTCCAGTAAGTGCCAGCTGTTCACTTACTCAAACTATGACAATTTCTAAGCAGCTCAATACTGGCCTAGTCACTCGCCTGAAGATTGTTAATAAGGTACGTTATCAGCTTTCCATTTGTTTCTAGTTGTGTTTTGTTAACCATACTGCACCATATCACTCGCTTAAAACAAATGAAACATTCAGTGCAAGTGTTTACTAAAAAAATGCAAAGATTTGACCATCAAAAGCACAAAAATGTAGTCTTGAAATATTTGCTACAGTGTTAGACAGAATGCATGATTATTTTTGGCTCAAGATACATTAATTAACAAACAGTACAAGTGGCTTCAGTGGAAAAAAATTAAATGCCATAAAAGTGTAGATTAAAATATCTCTAATAATCTCGCTTTATGGCCATCTAAGGACCCTGTGTTTTCCAGCGTCTGCTTCATAAGCCCAGGAGGTTGTGGTTTGTGGTTCAGAGGTCTGTGTAGAGCTGCAGTGACCGCGGAGAGCGACACGCGCTGATTGTTTCTGTTCTCGTGGCGTCAGAATGACGCAGTCAGTGCGACTTAATCTCTGTCCTCATCTTCCTCCTGCTCCAGAGATATGGACTAAAGCTGAGATATTTATGACAGCTCCTCCGAGAGATCTCCTGCTATTCAGAGCTATTTGTTAGACATGTCAGCTTTGAGAGGTTTGATCTAAGCCGCGGCTTGGTTCCCATAGAAACACTGGCTTTTTCTTTACGTCTCTGAGTCTGTTTTTTTGTCCTAGCGTCTTTGAGTCACTGTCCTTAAAGACCTGAGACACCAAAATCCCTCTGTCTTTTTCTGTCTCTATAACTCTGTGCCAGACGTTAACCCAACTTTAATGGTAGTGACTCACATGAAACACTTTACATACAGTAGGCTTCTGAACACAAAAGAAAGTTAAATCACATCTATTCACATAGCACTTCAATCTGATTCAAAGCAGCTTCACATTAAGACAGCAGTTTTAATGTTGTTAGCGGTGATATTTTCATTATTCAGCTTAATTCTGAGAGTGCAGTTAAATAAATATTAATCATCTTTAAACCATGTTTGTCATGTTTCAAAAGGAGAAAATTTTTCCTATGACTCAAATACTTGATGTTTTTGCTTAATAAGCAGCAGAAGAGCAGCTTAAACACTTAAAAGTTGGCCTAAAACGGAAACTGTGATAATGTCTTCCTTATTGTTGGCTTGTCAAAAATAAATAAATAAATTAGGACGGGACTTTTGTCCATCAGGAATAGTTTGGATCATTGCCATTTGCTAATGGCTGCTTTAAAAAAAAATTGTGCATAGATAAATTAAACAATAAAATAAACAATGCAATATCAGCAAAAAAAAAAAAAAGTATAGTCCATTTTGATTTCAGTTGCTTACAAAATAAAAATAAAAAATCTCCTTGTTTAAAGGACATGAAAAACACAAGAAATCCTGTAAAGTCCTGTCTAGGTAGGCACGTCACTAGCCTTTCTTTTTTTAGCCCTTTCACACCTTTTTATAGCTTTCTCTCACCATTAATGTACCTTTCCTCTCACTTCATTCTCTCTCCTTACCATCTGCTCCATTTCTTGCTGTCTTTAATATTGCTTCCCTCCTCACTGACCAGTTTCTCTCTTCTCTATATTTAGTTTCTTCACTTTTCTCTTTTCCTCTTGTATTTCATTCACACTTTCCTCGGCTGCAGGTGACAAATACACTTGCTCTCTTTCTTTTCCTCACACTCCATTCTCTCTCATAACCGTGTGCTTATTTTCTCATTTGTCTGTATTTATTCTTTTTCTCACTAGTTTTTCTTCTTCTCAACTCCCACTTGAATTTCAGATGTGTCCAGTGTCTCTCGCCTCTGTCTCCTTGTTTAATCGTGTTTTCTCACCCATTTCTCCCACCTTTTTCCACACTTTCTCTCTCTTGTCTTTTCTCTCCTTATTTCCTCTCCAGGTTTCTTCACTCCACAGGCGTCAACCATCATATTCTCCACTCACAAACATGTTTCTTGTGCTTCTGTGTGGAGTCTTATTTTACAAAAATGTTTTTCCTCTGAAGCCATTTTCCTCCTTCTCTGCTGCACACAAACGGTACACCATCATTGTTATCATTCATAAAATCCCATTTTTTATGTCTGCTGCTGCTTCAGTCAGAATCAAGTATTCCAGAGAGCCGTGTAATAATCCTACCGTATATTGTTTTCGTTTGCCGTGTTCTCATGGATGGGATAGACAGGAGCGGTGGGATTTTCTGTGATTTTAAAAATAAATCGATAGAGCATCTCAGACTCTAGACAGGCCATCAATCACATCAATTACATGTCTAGCCAAAGACAGTGTGTCAGACATAGTGTATCTGTTATCTCTGTCATACTAACACAGATACAGAGTAGAAGTGAGCCATCAATCTCTGCTTTCACCACAAAACACCATATTTAGACTACAGTATGTGCAGACTTTAAAAAGTAATATTGCAGCATTCGCTCTTTCAAACAAAGTTTCCTGAAATTGTTTTAAATCTTGACGATGGAGAAGAAACTTTTAAAATGCAGTTGTTTATAAGACTATATTATATTGGTGTGTAAAGCAGTGATTCTAAACTACAAGGACTTAAATGGGATCCAGATTTGATTAGCTTTAGAACAGCACAATATAGATGAATTGTAATTAATCTCATGTTTTGTTTGGTTTTCAAAATATATGAATTTTTGCAACTCTTAAAGTTTTGAGTTTCACTGCTTTAAAGAGCCCGGTAAGGCTTCACTTCTCATCTTCTAACAGACATACACTACTATTAAAGTTTGAGTTTGGTAAGAAAGAAAGAAGAAAGAAGTCTTTTCTGCTCACCAAGGCTGCTATTATTTGATTAAAATACAGTAAGAACTTTAAAATCATGAAATATTATTACAATTTAAATCAACTGTTTTCTATTTTCTAAAATACATTTTATGCAAATTATTCCCATGATGCAAAGCTGAATTTCCAGCATCATTGCTCCAGATTTCAGTGTCACATGATTCTTCAGAAATCATTCTAAAATGCTGATTTGCTGCTCATTTCCGATTGTTTAAAACGGTTGTGCTGATTCATATTTGTGTGGAAACCAGAATACATTTTTATCATTGTAAAATTATTTACTTTCACTTAAGATCACTTTAAAGCATTCTTGCTGCATTAAATTAGTATTCTTTATACACACACACACACACACATACAACAAAACCTACTGACACCAAACCTTTGAACAGTATCAAAGAATGACTAAATAGTCTATTTGAAATCCTCCAAAATGAGTTTCTATGGTGCATGTTTATACTTATTTCTATATGTTTTTGTTTGTTTACTGTATTTGTCACCTTGATGTTCTTTGCTAGCCGGTTGCATAAACTTGCATACAAGTTAGTCATAACTTAAAATCAGTTACATAAAAAAAAAGGTAGACTAATTTGAATCTGAAAAGTAAGACAGATTACCCCTTGGCAAACTACTTGTTAGACGCACAGATGCTAAGTTTATGCAACAGTCCCAGCTCATGTGTTCCTGCACCCCTTTCCAGCCCCGTCCGCCCCCCCACAGGAAGTGCACCTGATCAGTCTCAGCTCCACCAGCATCAAGGTGAGTTGGGCGGCTCCTCCGGCCGCCAGTCGCCATGGAAACATCGTCAGGTACTCTCTGGCCTATCAGGCGGAGTCGGGCGAGGACCAGCAGCGTCACGAGGTCAAGGACATCCCCGCGGATGTGTCCAGCTACGTGCTGGAGGGGCTGGAGAAGTGGACGGAGTACGTGGTGTGGGTCAAAGCGCACACAGATGTGGGTCCCGGCCCGGAGAGCAGCAGCACCCGCGTCAGAACCAAAGAGGATGGTAATGCTCGGCTCACGGGTGCTCTCCAGATCTGCTCTCCGCACCTCCTAACTCACCAGCACTAACTCCTCGCTACGGGTTTCCTGAGAGAACGGCATGAATCCACTCCTCCCTGTGTGATTCTCTCTCTTTCTTCTGTTACGCTGGAGTTTCTGCTTGCTGTTCCTCACCCTTCTGTTATTAATGTGGAGAGCAGACGCTGGTCTCTCGTCTCTAGAGCGGAGGGAAAGTTCAGGACAGCGCTGGTGTTTTGTTCTGTGAGTCAGTCTTTGCTGTGCGATGAAAAGACTCGGAGGGTTTCGGTGGGGTTCACACGGCACATCGAGACGCACACCTACACAAACCTTTATTTAGAGAAGGTTCTTATAGATGTGACTAAAACAAGTGTTACTATTACTATTACTATTACCATAATTAATATCAAATGGGTGGAAAAATACAGTAAAATATGAATATTATTTGAAATCATTACAATTTAAAATAACTATTTTCTATGTGAATATACTGTAAAACACAGTATATTAAATATGCTGTGATCAAATCTGTATTTTCAGCATCATTCCTCCTGTCTTCAGTGTCACATGATCTTCAGAAATCATTTTAATATGCTGATTGGCTGCTCCAGATATATTTCTGATTATTATCAATGTTGAAAACAGTCATGCTGCATATTTTTCTTTTTCTTTGTGTGCATAGATAGTTCAAAAGAACCATTTTTATTTGAGGTAATTTTTTGTTACATCATTGTCTTCAGTGTCACTTTTGAATTAAATGCATCCTTGTTGAGTAAAACTAGTAATTATTTAAAAAAAAAAAAATTAAACCATAGTGACCCCAAAATTTGAAATGGTAGTGTACATTGAAGGCAAAAACAGATTCATATTTAGAATAGAAAATCACAAGATTAGATCTGGGCCAGTGAGTATCCACTGAGCACTCTGACAGCCGCTTAGCCCATGACATCCTAGAGTCTTAGCAGTGAGTTTTGCATGAGCAAACAGCATGTAAAAATACTCCGTGTATGTGCATTTGTGTGTGTCTGTCCATATGTGGGGCTCATTTAATGCTGCACATTTCTGTCTCCACTGGGCTCAGCAGTTTGATTGACAGGTGAAAGCCGGAAGTACATGTCCCTTGTCTGTTAATCCTGTCAATCAAACGCCCATCTCCTTTCTTCTCTCTTTCTATTTCTCTGTCCTGGAGGCAAGGTTGGTTTTTTTGTGTGTTTTTTTTTTACCAGTGCTGCTTGCAGTGGCATTCTCTCTACTTTAAGCAAGTGCTGCCTTTTCAGTTTCATTTTAACCCATCACATGCAGCCCTGATGAAATCAGCCCTTTTGATTTTTAACAGGATAAACACTAATTTGATTCATTTCATCTTTCCCAGAACACATACAATATGGCATGCCTTAATGTTGTGTGCCTTAAATTTGCATTAATAAAGTGGCACAGCATAATTAAAATTTTAAATAAATAATAAATAGTGGTGGTAATTGATATCATAATTATCCAGTCTAATCACATTATTCCTTATTCTTTTTTCAGAACATACATGTTTTTATTCAGCAAGGATGCATTTAATTGATCAAATACAATATGCATTTTTATTACAGAATGATTCGTTTTTAAATAAATGTTTGTTCTTTTAAACTATTCATCAAAAAAATCCTTAAAATGTATGAGTTTGCACAGAAGCAGCACAACTGTTCTCAACATTGATAATAATCAGCATATTAGAATGATTTCTGAAGGATCATGTGACACTGAAGACTGGAGTAATAATTATGCTGAAAAATCAGCTTTGTCAATGGCAATAAATTATATTTGAAATTATATTCACAAAGAAAATAGTTACTTTGCATTGCAATAATATTTCACAATATTACTGTAATGTTAGTGTGTAGCCTTGGTGAGCAGAAGAGACAAAAAATCTTACCATCCCCAAACTGTTCGCCGGTGTAGTTGTGATGGGTGATGGCTCTGGTGCTCATATATACACTGCTGGAGAGCTCTGGGTGGTTATTTCTGTCCTATGCTGGTCTCTAGATATGGCTTGAATCTTTCCTGCAATGCAAGTCTGTGGAATATTTAACCGTCTGCAGAGCAAAAATTGTAAGACTGATTGCTTAAAATAATAGAATACTTTATGTAAGCCATATTGAACCAAGCATGAGCAATAGTGATAGAGATGCTAAGCTTAGCAAGGAATAAAACTCTGAACGAAAGATTGATGCAGGCCTGGGGCCTGTTTTAAAGCTGATGCACTGAACTTGGAAGCTGCTGAACTTTATACGCGTTGTTCAGTTTCATTTCAGCTTCTTTTGGAGGGTTATTAATCAGGCCAAAATGAGATAAATCAAGCTATTGAGTTTTCTCTTGCATATTCTGGAGAGAATAATGCGCTGCGGTGGCTGATAAGGCTTTAACGGCGCTGACTGAAAGTGAAAAAGCGAAGCTGCAGGTGCAGCCATTGATAAATTAGCTGTGCTTTTTATCTGTAAACTTTTCCATCGGTTCTTCTTACCTTTTCCGCCCATTCATAGAAGCTCGCTGACATCCATATTCATCAAGCAGAACTGCTGCGACGAGATCGTTCGTTAACGAGTCCCAGACAGAACAGAGTGTTTTTTACATTTCTCAACCTCTTAGCTTGTGTATTCTCATAAATCAAAGCGCACGCTTTGGTTTGAGGCGTTCTGAGCTTGATAGTTTATTCACCGCAGTTATGAATGTCTTTTTACGCAGGAAAGCAAAGTGCTGCGCTGCCAGGTTTGAGCAAGGTCATGGCACACAGGATCTGAATGCAAGCTGTATTTCTTATTAGAAACTCTCACAGAAACGTTCTGCCTTATAAAGCGGTCCATGTGTTAGTGGTTTGTGATTTGATGTGGTCTGTGATGCGTGAAGCAGGACTCAGTAGACCTCGTCCTGTTTTGAGGCCAGGCTGAGAACCCTTATGAGCCTTACGCTGTTTTCAGGGGATCTCTGATCTTCATCATATTCCAGATCCTGCCAGCACACGTGTAATTTCCCTGGGAATGCTGGGTAATGTGCTTTAAGGGCTGGAGTGGCATGCAGTGGCTGTGAGCAGCGAGCGTAGTGTGAACCTGTCCCCTCCAGTTGGTACGGTTTCCATGGAGACATGGGATGAGAGGGAGAAAACGAGTGAGTGAAAGTTGAGAGAGCGTGAGACAGACGTCAGGATGGAGCCGGAAGATTCAAGAAGCAAAGTCTGTGCTTTCACCCCTCAAAGGAATGTTACGTGTTCAATACGAGTTAAGCTCCATCGACAGCACCTCTGACATAACATTGATTACCACAGGAAATAAATGTGACTTCTTAAATGTTTTGAAATTATGATAAATGCACAAAAATAAATGGAAAAAGTACAAAGTTGTCACGGTAAAGTACTTTTTTTCCCCCTAAATAGAACATATGAGTACCTTAAAAATACATATTAGAACTTTAAAAGTACAAAGTTGCTCATAAAGTGTACATTTTAGTGACCTTTTGTTAGTTTGTAGTTTTTTATTTTTGTTTTTGTGAAAGTGTTTAACACATACATTTGGACAAACATTTTAGGACTGCACGATTATTAAAAAATAACAGTCTACAGAAGTAGTTCTCAACCGGGGGGCCCAAAATTGCTCTCAGTTGTTTAAAATAAGCTAAAATGAATTAGAAATAAATAAATTGAAATTATATTTTTTTATTAAAATTTCTTCTCTCAACAACTGCTTTTTTTTAGACTGTATGAGAGATTTTTAAAAGTGTGATTTGTAGACCTGGTAAAGTAATGGAAATTGAAAATATGGGGATAAAATATTAAAATATCTCAAGAATATATAAATATGAATTGAATGGAAATTAAGGTTTAATATAGAGGGAAATTGCTATTTGTCAGTAAAAAAATAAATTATAACAAGAAAAGTCATTTTTATTCATTGGTAAAAAAAATTCAGTTGTTGTGATAATCAAATTAAATTGTGTTGCTTATTAAGGATAATTATATTAATTATAAAGTTAATTAATACATAATCATATCAAAGAAAATAAGTGACAATTTGGGTCACAATTATGCAGCTCTAATTAAAATACACAGTTTCAAAAGAGTAATGACATGAATCGAATATAAAATTATGAGTGTGATAGAAAGGATTACTCACCTTGTCCTTGTAAAGCCAGATGTCGTTTTTCAACAGTCATGAATACATAAGGCCCACCAAACTTTCACATGAAAGGTGCTAGACTGAATTATTCATTTCCAGTAGCTTTCAACCCCCTGCAATGCTGGCCTAGTTTACTCAGTTGTAAGTTCAAGTCTTTTCCCCAGACTTGTGTCTGTGGTAATTGACATTATGCTGCAAAGTGTGTCGACTGAGCTGAGCTCAAACATGCTGTTAAAATTGACCGAGTCAATGCTTTCGTTCCAGCTCGGGTCACACATCTGCAAAGGAGCACTGTAGTTTTGTTTATCTGTTTTCAGGAATCGACTTTTTTCTCGTCTGAAGGTCAAGGCTGAATTCCAGCCAGCGCCGAGCACATTTATACAGTTAAATGACTCCAATTAAGCGCAGCCTATTTTGCTGACGTTCAGCTCTTGAGCCTCCATAGATCTTCTGCGCTCTGAGCTGTTACTTCTGGGATGGGAGAGACTGTTCTCTATCTGGCTATTAATCTCTTAATGCTGTGCTTTTTAACCTTCACTCCTGTCTTCCCTCCCTTCACTGCCTCCTCTATTGACTATCAATTGACTGTCATTAACATCTACTGAACTGCTGCTCTTTTGCACTCAAGTCGGGTCTGTCTTCAGCCCAAACTCCAGAGGGAGCTGAGCTGAGCTGGCGTTATGTGGGTTTGGTGAAGCCTTTCTCCCAGGCTCTCAGTACAACACATTTATGTTTGTCAAATGCATGTGAAAAAGATAGGTCACCCTCCTTAATTTTATCACCCTTATGTTGTTTCACAGCTATATGACATAAATATTTACACTCGTTGTTTCCTTGCAGTTAAGGTTTATGGTGACCGCCAGCTGTCAAGACCTAAAAATGACTGAAATCAGTCTAAATTATTTAATGAATGCCTTTATAATTGCCTTTTTATTAATTTTTTTTTTAATTTTTTTGAGTCTGTATCTGTGAATGAAGTTTTGGTGCAACGCGAGGAGGGTGAGCAATCCCTTTCATTTTTGCAGGATTTTATGAATTTGTGAAATGAAATTTCTAAAGTAAAATTAAAGAGGAAAGACTACAGTGTACCTACTTTATTATTATTGTTGAATATTATTATATATTTTTATTATATGTATATTATTATTATTATTAAATTTTTACTTTATATTACATATTTTATTATTATATTAGTTTATTATTATTATTATATATCCTTTTGCTATTTATTTTTATTTTTATTTTTACAATACCTAACGTGTATAGATTATATTTTTATTTTTCCCAAACGTAAACTTGTAATATTCATATTTGAAACCTTTAAAATGGTAAAATGTATTGGTAAAATTATATATTTATTAAACAAATACAAATTAATGTTTTTAATCAAATATAAACTCTTTGAGAGTTGTAAAGTCTGAGGTGAATCATGGAGTAGAGTAGATAAACGAACTAAAAGTAAAGAACTATTTAAATGTGTTGGCTGCAGCCTGGGAGCTGGTTTGTCCCTTTAGCTGATCTGTGTGTGTTGTGAGTGTGTGATGAAGCTCTAAATGTTTCTTCTCTGCCTCCCACAGTGCCTGGCGCCCCTCCACGCAGGGTTGAGGTGGACAACGTGAACTCCACGGCCCTGCGGGTGTCCTGGAAGCCTCCTCTGCAGCAGAAGCAGCACGGACAGATCCGTGGCTATCAGGTGGTTTACTCTCGGCTGGAGAATGGAGAGCCACGCGGAAAACCCATCATACTGGACGTGGCCCTTCCCGAGGCACAGGTACTCACATAGAAAATGAAAAATGTGCAAACAAATCACATTGAAAATTAACTAAACATGATCTTCTTGTATTCACACTTATACACTCACTGGCCACTTTATTAGGTGCACCTTGCTAGTACTACTAGCTGTCCACACAACTGCCATCACTGGATATTTTCTCTTTTTGGGACCATTCTCTGTAAACCCTAGAGATCCCAGTAGATCAGCAGTTTTTGAAATACTCAGAGCAGCCCGTCTGGCACCAACAACCATTCTACATTCAAAGTCTCTTAAATCCTCTTTCTTCCCCCTTCTGATGCTCGGTGTGAACTTCAGCAAGTCGTCTTCACACCTCTAGATGACTACATGCATTGAGTTGCTGCCATGTGATTGGCCGATTAGCAATTTGTGTTACCAAGCAATTGAACAGGTGCACCTAATAAAGTGGCCGGTGAGTGTGTATATATACATAAATGTAAATTCAGATAAATGCTTTATTAGTATTCAGAAGCATTGTTAATAAATGCAGTTAAATAATTGTAATAAATGAACATTCCACTACTAAATTTAATCGATCCAAAAAAAGACTGTCATATATAACTGAAAATCATTCTTTTCATACATTAATACTATTGTTTCGTGTTTTACATATATACATTTTCAATTATTTTTGAGTAATATCTTTTTATCGCTTTACATATAAAATTATGTATTTATTAGCAAAGTAAACAACACAAGCTTAATTTTTTTGTCACAGTTTTTGTCACTCTTTCATAGATATACATCTATTTTTTCTGAATTTTGAATTCATTTGGCGTGTAAACTGTCATGTGCCTTATACATTTTAAATCAAGCACATTTTAAAGCATGCAATTTGATAAATGTTAGTAGTCATCTCAATCTGCCGGAAACTGACAAAAGTGAAGTCATAGAACTAATGTTGAAGGGTTTTATTCATAAGAGTGTAATTCCAGCTTGCAGAGGGATGATCCGAACTCAATGAGTGTTATTCAAATGAAGTTAATATTAATATATATGTATTTGAGAGGAATTGGTTTTTGCTGAAATGGATCAGGAGCTGTAGTGGTGCTCTAATCCTTGCTGAGTATTCATGGGAGAGAGCAGCCGGCCGTGGAGAGCTGCTGTAGGATTGTTATTCAGTGTTTAGCTTGCAGGAGCACGCCGACTCTCTGTCTCCAGGTATCTGGCTCTCAGTCAGCCTGCTTTAGTGTGTGTGTGACAGGGAATTACACTACATGCATGGCTTACAGCATGCGTGGTGCTAAAAGACCTGTGCCTCATGAATGTCAGAACTCAAGAAACAGAACGAGATGCGAGTCAAGCTGCAGGAAAGTTCAGATGCATGCTCCAAGGATCTGCCTCGTTCCCGTTGGCTTCTCTCGGTGATGCGTTCGCCTCTGAAGGGTGGAGATCCTCATCTGCTGTTCACACACGCTCATTTGGGGGTTTTTTTTCTCCATCCCAGCAGATAAACTGGAACCTCTTTTTCCTTTTTTTCTTATTTGTGTGGAGACGAGGAGTCTTGAGCAAGATTCTTGCATCTCTGCACATTTGTTTTTATGATCAGATACATGTTCACTCATGCAAACTTAGTCATTAGTTTTCATACATGAACATCTGTTTGTCACACAAACTTCACATCAGGCACGTATTAGAAACTTATGCATGTTTCCTAGTAATTCCAATTCCCTTTTAATTTATTGGCCTTTATTAGTGTGACAAACATGTACTGTATTTTGTCTGGCAAAACTGTGAATATGGTAAAATAACAATGTTATTATTATTATTATTATTATTATTATTATTATTATTATTATTATTATTATTATTATTATTGCTTTTACATGCATAACAACTTTAAGTGTTTAATTCATTATTTTCCTATACTTTCAAATGCATCATAGACTTTATTGTTTTACCATTTAATCGTAAAATATGAGAATCCATTATAAAAACATTCATTCATTCATATATAAACCACATTTTAAAACAACCATTGGTTGACCAAAGTGCTCTATATAAATAACCTTAAGGGCATTAAAAGACAAATACATTAATAAACGAATTAATAAACAAAGAATGCTATAAAATATTTGACTCTAAGGTCAAAGCCATCATCACTTGTCCAAATTAATAAGATTTAAGCATAGTTTGGAAAACATCAAGAGAAGGTGCTATATTTATATGCATGTATATTATTTGTTATTAATATAACCTGTTCTATGTCATTTGCATCACAACCAATAATTTTGTCACTTATTAAGTTTTTCAAAGGTTAGTGTTCCTGGTAACCAATGAAACAACAGTTGAAAACAGTGAAAAGAATGTGTTGTGTGAGAAAAATTAAGAAGAAAAAAAATCAAGGTTAAAAATGTATATATTTATGTGCATAGCTTCAAATTAAACTGTCAAATTATGCAAAAGAGTGGAAAAAATCTTTAATTTGTGCAAGTATGATAAAAGTAAGTAAAACCAGCAAATCTGACATTAAAATACGTCATTTGCAAAGGAGAAATGAATCAAACAGTAGTTATTGTAAGCAAAGGTGATAAAATCATCTCGGTTTGAGTCTGTGGTTGTTCTTTTGTTCCTGGTGTTGCTTAATGAAGGCCAGCTGGACACCACAGCCGTTTCCACATTAAAATCTATAAGCAGCCCATTTGTTAGCTTGTTCTCTGTTCAGAAATGTTAAATGGAGTGCGTTGTGCTGTATTTGGGCCATGGGGAGGAAGTGATGAGAGGAGATGAGATGTGTTTGGGCTGAGAGCGGCTCACTCGTACATCACTTCCACGCGTGATGGATTGAATCTGTGCAGCGAGTGCTGAATCATTTTGAGAAGCCCGTTCTGTCAGTCTCTGAAGCTGATGACCGCTCTCTCATCGAGTCTCACGTCACCCAAGCATTCGCCTGTGCACAACTTTACGGCCACCATGTCCTTGTCTAAAGCTATGCTCCACAGGAGTCTTTTCTCTTCACCCCCCTAAAAACAGAGTAAAACTACACCTGCTACATCTGCTACATCAGGTTTATGACTGAAGTTGGCTTTATGCTGTCTTTGATTGTGTTTAGCACTAATGTGAGCAGTCTCTTTTTATTAGCTGGCCTTTTTGCATGCTCTCCCTTGACTAATTAAAAAAATGATCAGAGTGATGTGAAACTTTAAGACGTCATGGGTATAAACACACAGCTACATAAAGCCTTGATTAGCTGCTGCCTCCCAGGGCTTTATGAGAGTTTATATGGCGCTAATATAATCACTGTCCATGCATTTTTAACAAAAAGGTTCAGCAATCAGCCTTCATCTTATCAAGAGTAATTCTGGCTGTGTAGGTGCTTGAGATGACTAAATGGCTGTTTGGAGAGTTTTATTATAGATTCTTCATATCATTTTATCGGGCTCAGTGTGGTTAGTGTTAACTAAAATTAAGAAAAAATTGTATAATAAAGATAAATATGTATAATGAAATATTTGATTAAAATACATGATAAAATTATGTAAATATATCAAATGTCATTTATTATGCATAAAATTATAATATGACAATTAGAAATAGAAAAAGATCAATAAAACGTTTTATTAATAAATGATTAAGAAAATGAAATACTAAATTTACTAATGCTAAAATAAAAAAATATAATAAAAATGTCAAATGCAAATTAATTACTACAATTAAAAAGAAAACTTTTATTTAAGTGTTTAAAAATTTAAGTATTTAAAATGCTGAATTGTGATTAAATTTTACATTCAAATTAAATGTAACAGTACAGTAGAATGAAAATGGGCTTGTGAACAATTATTCAATTATTCAGTGCACTTTATTCAAAATGTTTAAAAAAATGTGTCTTTGCCTCTGATATGATTACTATGCATTACAGAGTGTCATGTTGCATATCTTCTTTCATTCAGAAAGCCTGTGGAAGTAACACTGCAGAAGTAAAATGGCCTGTGAATCCTTTTTCATGTTGACTCCAGTAAAATGTGTAACACTTCACTCTATTCTTCAATAAAACAACAGTCATCAAATCTATTATTTAAAATATGTCTGTTTGTTGAGAGATTACAGCATTACTTGACATCTAAGAGGATGATTCAAGTAAATATTAATGTTAAAGGTGTTCTGCTGAGAAAAGGCTTGTGAACTCGATGAACTAGAGAATTAATATTGACTTCTTTGTGGAAGGTTTTCTTGTGGTTTTAAAAGTCACTTGGACTCTAACTGGAAACTTTCTTTTTGTTAACAGTTCGGTGTTTCGAGTGGTCTGTGAAATGCTTTGTCTCTTGCGGCCTTCGGAAGATGCTTATGTTGGATTTCGGATGCTTCCTGAAGGAAGTTCTCTCTGGGTTGAGTTTTGCTTTGGTGCATTACAGTGATGGGCGGCTGCTTTTTCTTTTCATACCTGAGGACCTGGATGATCCCCTGCATGTGTGTGTGTGTTAGAGACAGAGGAGAGCTGTGAAGCATGAGGCACGTCTCATCAGATAAGACATGCTGTCAAAGTCTGATCTATGTCTCCTTCAGCACAGGAGAGGGTGTGCGCGGTGACCCGGTCACTGTGAGCGAGGCAGAGAGAGAGAGAGATCAGGAGATAAACTCAGCCTTACACACACAGGCTCTCTTTGTAGGAGGAGAGGAGCAGTCTTTGGTAAACAGGTCTATCTTATCCACGCAGGGTGGCATAATGGCCTGTATTTACTGAATAAAAGAATGGGGCGTAGTGGGCAGTGTTTTTTACAGGGCTTCAGTGTGTGTGTGTGTGTCTGCATGGGAACATAAAATCATAAAAATAAGATCTCTTGATGCTGCCACAGATAGCAATGAGATTAATAGACAACTTTTTTCTTCCAAACCCAGAAAAGTAGATAGATAGATAGATAGATAGATAGATAGATAGATAGATAGATAGATATACTTTTTTTATATACTACAGTTAAAAAAATTGGGGTTGCTAAGATTTTTTTGGAAGAAGTGTTTTCTGTTTGCTGCTCACCAAAGCTGCATTTATTTGAACTAAAATACAGTTAAAAATGTAATATTGTGAATAATAATGTTATTAAAACAACTTTTAAGATTATTGTATTTTATTTTATTATTTTATTCTATTCAGTAGCCATTACTTCAGTCTTTTTTTTTATTATTATTATTATTTTATGAACGTTTAAAAGAACAAAATTTATTTAAATATTTGCTCTTTTGATCAGTTTAATGCACTATGGCAAAAAAAAATCCACTCCAAATTTTTGAACAATAGTGCATCTATTTTAGTGTAGTTTAGATGTCATGTTTAGAATGTGTACATGCATATTTCTTCTCATTAATACATTAATGTGAACTTCATATATGTGTCATCGCAGTTTAAATTATCCAGTGATCAGTTAACCAGCAGCTCTCATTGAGTGTTTAATGAAGGACCTGTAAGGAGCACAGTCTGCGCTTCATTTACCTCCTGCAGAATGAAGCCAGAGCCTCCAGCACACGCACTATTTCACTATATCACTTTCTCATTTCACACGCACACAGCTAACTCGGACTTCATGTTGTTGCACTATTTATTCTTAACACAAGGTTTAGCTAGTTTTGTTAGTCATAAACTTATGTTTAATTGTTCAATATGATTTATGTGTTTATTGATCCATTGAGAGCCCATGTACAGTAGTTTCTGATTTATGGAAGCTTGCTAAAATGTTAAACACAACTTTTTTATCTCATAATTCAGACTTTTTCCCTACAATTCTTAGTTTATATCTCACTATTCTGTCTCTTTTTCTCAGAACTGACAGATATAAACTTGCATTTCTGAAGAAATTGTCCTCATTTACCTTTTTAAGTATTTTGTATAAGATGCAAATTCAGAATTGTGAAAGGCTTTGAAAGAATTGTGATCTGAATTTAATTGTGATCTGAGATAAAGTCACAATTTCCTTTGTAATTCTTTTTTTTTTCCATGGCAGAAACAGTCTTCCATATTTATTGGTTGTGTAAAATGTGCATCAGAAAATGAGAAACAGACTTTATATGTGCTGAGGGTGTGTGTTTGGCATTAGTCTGAGCAAAGCGGCTCCTGGGAATCCAACTGCGATGAAATATGAGAGAGAGAGAGAGTGCTGGCATCGGGTCATGCTAATGGAAGCTTTTATCAGCTCAGGATGAAGGGTGAGACTCAAACAGAAAATGACCCTCAATGTGTGCTGACTGATATAACAATTTAACAGCACAAATAGTTGGCGTGGCATCATATTTCATCATTTCCCTCATATTTGCCCAAGCCTGAAAGGCAGTCATGTAGCGTCTTGTCCACTATGAGGAATGTCTGATATGACATTACTCAGTTCTCTTATTGTGAAGAGGCATCAGTGTCAAAGCCAAATTACTGCTCATCTTCATCACAAGAGAGAGAAAAAGCACTCAAACTCCAGACCTATGGCAGCTGAAGGCACTTTGCCTGAATATGATACACTTTGGTGTCTCATGAGATTTGTAAAACCATTAGAGGCACAAATCGCATTTTCTTTTGTATAATCCAACATGTTATTACCCTGGAGAAGTAGATTGTTTCAAAGTAGTCTGAATGTGCAAAAAAACAACATTTGTAGCATTATTGTAAAGTGTGATGCATGAGGAGTGAGTTCATTTGGACTCTTTGTCAAAAAGTTGGTTTCAACCTAGAAACCTCATTTCTAAATTCGTGAACTTACATTATTTACAGTATTTTGCTGAAGTTAAAATTATCTAAAATTAAAAATGTTTTATCTGCACCTACTTGACATAAACTAGTTTCAAATGACTGAAATTAAAACATATATACATGGATTTAAGCTATAAAAAAGCAAATATGAAAAAAAAACTGAAACCTTTAAATTAAAAAGCTATTTTAAAAATATAAAGAAATACTATAATAGTATACAAGTTTTACTAAAATAACACTGGTTTGCAAATCTGTTGCTGATGCTGGTGTATTTTTAATATAACATTTTTGATGTTTAATCTTTGGTTAAAAGAAAAAAAAAGTTGCAAGACTTAGTTTGTTCTCTGTTTAAAACATGGAAAGTGCCTGAAACAATTTGAAGAAGCAACAAACAGTCATATGTATCCCAGCAGTATCTCATCTCCTCACAGCTGGTAAATTACACACTGCATCTGTATCAAAGCGGATCCTGTGCTGTTTCTGAGATGCTCAGTGCTTCAGACATTCCCACTAAAAGACTAGTGAAGAACCAGAGCGCATCTTCTCTGTGTGATCAGACGTTCGTGAGGCTGAAACACATTAGTGACACAGTGAATACAGGAAAGACTGCATGAATCTCTACATACAGATGCACATGTGCTACAGATGAGCCTGGAGGGTCTCAGTAGACTGAGGTGATGGACAGCTACATCCACAGTTTAACACTGGTATGAAATCACAAAACGTTCTCACACACACTTCAAGGGTTTATAGAGATTCAGAAAGGAAACAGATACAGGAGACATGAAGCACTCAGACATTATTTGTCAGTCTCAGGGCTCCAAAGGCCCAGAGGTTGTATAATGAGGGAAAAGTAGTCACTGCAGACTAATTTACAAGGTTTATGGTGTCCAGTCTTTGAAAGATGTCACCCCTAATCTCCAGCTCTCATAGGTAATGAATGATGTCCAGAATAAACCAGTCCAAAGTCTGTCTCCGTGCATCTATAAAATGCAGTGCAAAGCTGGAGACGTGCGTTTGTGTTTGATGAGCAGTTCGTCTCATCAATGTTGAACCGCTTCTTTTGTCTTGCTTTAGCTTTCTCATCTCTCGCTGTGTTTGCATTCGCTGTTTTATGATTAAAGCATTTTCGAAGGATCTGAAGGCGCCATGTATTTTATTTGCTGTTAGTCAGCAAGGTTATGGAGCGGAATATAAATCCCTCCATCAGCGGGGATCTGGGGGAAAAGACAAAGCATTGACTGAATACGCAGCTGCCATATAAAGAGGAGAAATCACCCTGCTGCCCTCAGACGTGTGCAGGAAGTGAGGCTTTGACTGGCAGACGGCAGGTTCTTTGAGCAGTGTGTGTGTGTGTGTGTGTGTGTGTGTTTGAGGGGAAGAAGGGGGAAAAGTAATCCCTGAGCGAGGTGCTGAATAAGCAGATATCCTCTAACCTCCGAAGGTGAAACTTAATCTCTACTTACTGACAGAGGACTAAATCATCAGCTACAGCACAAGTGTGTGTGTGTGTGTGTTACAATCTATATGACCATTTACCCTCTTCACTACCCAATTTTACTCATTTTGTTCCTCACATGAACCTTGTACAATGATGGCTTTCCATGCAAATACTATGTTCTATATACATATATATAAAATGAGATCAGGCAGATTTTTTTTATGTTTTTTGGAGTCTATTCTTGTAACGAATGCACACCGGAAACGAGAGATCCAAATGCAGTGTTTAATGGGTAATCACCCAGGGAAACACAGAAAAGACACTGTGACAATTCTGCTCATTTAGCCTAAAGTCAGCAATGTATTGTAAAACATTTTTAAGAATTAGAAGACAAAATATGTATATTGATATATTTTAAAATGTAATTTATTCCTGTGATCAAAGCTGAATTTTAAGGATCATTACTCCAGTCTTCAGTGTCAAATGATTCTTCAGAAATCATTCTAATATGCTGATTTCTGATTACTATCAATGTTGAAGACAGCTGTGCTGCTTCAGATATTTGTGGAAACTGTGATAGACTTTTGTCAGGATTCTTTGATAAATAGAAAGCGCAAAAGAACAGCATTTATAAGACAAATAAATGTCACTTTACTGTCACTTTTGATCATTTTAATACATCTTTGCTGAATAAAAGTATAGATTTCTTTCAAAAATGAATTGGGAGGGGGAGTGTTTAATAGCTAGCCTACTTGTTACTTTATATGAGCAGAAGCAGATTTTAGCCACTGTTCTGTCATTGACACAGAGACTGATGCACTATTATCGGAATAACAATGAACATTGATTTCAGATTCACCCACCTCTAAACAATGGCTGCTCGCTGTACATGTCCATAGGTGGTTCTTGACTAAAATAAGCTGCAGTATCTTCCAACCACACAAAATGAAGTGTGTGTGACTGCAGTGTGTTGTGGGATGTGGGCATATGGCAGGAATATGCCTCCATCTGCCTCGTGAAATACTGCGTGTGTTGTGATTGTAGACGGGAGACTCCCAGCTCCTTCATTCTCTCTCAGTCTGTTTAAGTGTTTCTGCGATGGTTTTGTGAATTGGTGTTCTGCCATTGGGGAATGTATTAACCTCTTTATGAAATTTCACACAAATGGATTTGTCACTAAAATCTTTTTGATTAATCTCCCCTCATCTCAGAAGATAAGAGCCTGCACAGAGCAAGTACAGTATTTATACTTCACAACTCAAATGCATCGCTGGTGTCTGTTTACCTCTCTCTCTCTCAATCTCTCGTCCATCGGGAGCTTTGATTTTCCACTGAATGAAGCTGTTGATTCTACCTGAAGCTCTGCTGTTTTAGTACAGGGAAGTTTAGATTAATAACTGATGGGCTGTGACCCAAAAATGAGTCCCTGGACTGTTTTGATCGGGTCACAGAGTGCATGGAAACATAATTCTAAATGCACATTATAAAATGCAACTAACCATATAATAGTGTTTATGCAACAGTTGTACTGAATCCATACTGCCATACTGTCTATTATTTGAGAGGATTGCTTCAGTTCTCTTTATGTAGGTTGCATTGTTGCAACAGTAGATGGCAAAAAGTGAGACAAATGAATCATTCATTTAACCAGTTTGTTCATAAACTCAGCAAGGATTGCACGTGGGTCTCTTTCTTTTAATAAACTTCTGTATAAAAGCAATACAGCAGTTTGATTTGGTGCTCTTTCTTTGATATTGCTTAAATATTTATAAAAACATTGACCATATCTTTAGTTGCTGACAACTAAATTTTAACTGATCTTTGTTTTTACCGAGCCCATATTGATTCTTAAATCCCAAGATTGAACTTGATATAAAAAATACCTAATATGTGATTTAAGTGTTCACAAACATTGTATTTTTTATATCTGAAAATAAATGACTTTGTTCTTTATGAATCAAAAAATTGACTTGCCTAAAATATATTCAAATTGAATCAATATCAAATCAAATAGTATTGCACAGCCCTAGCGTGTTAATAGTTCTGCATATTGATTAGCATGGTTCAAATTTAGGTTTAAGTACTGTTAATGAAGTTTTATTTATTTTAGTTTGAGAAAGTGCCTTTTGTTCAGTTCATTAAAGATAATGTGCTCTCAAACATTGCACAAGCTGAAAAGTCTGACCGGTGAAGTGATTAAAGTCATTGTTCAGAAGGTGTGTGACTCTTGTGATGCTGGCAGCCTGCATCTCTCTTCTGGTGTCCTACATATTTATAGAGGCTGATGTTGAGCTGTCGTGTGCAGCTCTGCCCTGTTAAAACTCTCTGTCTGTATGTGGGTCTGTCTGTTTCTAAATCATCCCTCCATCTCTCTCTCTCTGTTGCCTTCTCTTCTTTATTAATGAGTCGTGACAGTGATATCACTTTAAACAGATAAAGAGGCGTCTCTCTCAATGGTGGCCAGCTCTGGTAAACTCTGTGTTGCCACAGGCAGCGTATCCATCATGCCTTAATGTGAAATGTTCAAGTCTTCCCACTTTTCAGGACTCAATGACTCCCCCAAACACATGCCAGAGATAAGACGGACTACTCGAAACAGGGAATAAAGCAAAAAGTAAATGCGCTTTTTGAGAGAGGGACCCCTGCCAAGCTCACTAGCATTTAAATGTGTTAGATGATTCACACGTTCACATTTCCTCTCATCTCCTGCGAGAGAGGGTCTGGAATTGTGGGCTAGCTGTGAAATGATAATTTAAGTCAATGTGAAACTCTGTTTGCAACCTGTTTTATTTCTGCACAAAAGTAGGATGTGATTTCATCCATCGGAAATGGATTATAATCATGAAAAGTGGGAATTACCTGCCATTTCTTTGTAATTATCTGTTAAATTTACTTGCTGTTATTGAGTGAAAGTTGTTCCAAAGTAAATCCCACTGTATTTTTCTCAGTGTATTAAAAATAGAATATGTTTTGATTTCGTAATATGTTTAAGGATGCATTAGGTTTCGAGTAAGAGCAAGAATCACTGTGTTGTTTCTGATGGTTTGCTTTTTTCGCCGTGTTTACAATAAGTTATAGTTTATGAACAGCATGTGGATGTGAAATATTTCACAATTTCAAAGACATCTGCAGAGTGCGTGAGCATGAACAGGTGTTGGTTTGGTGGATTTTTTTGTACTACAAACATCTGAGCATGTTTGCTATTTTTCATTCCTAAAAATACATGTGGGAGTGTTTATAGCATTTTTCACTTGTTCCAGATTCCCAGCCTTTGTGTGATGCTAAAGTTCCCCCTGAAAATGCAGATTGCAATATGTCACACGTTTATATACAATTGGAGGAAACTTCAGAAGGGTTTTGGCAGGTATTCACAGCCTCCTGCCGTTCTTCCAGACACAAAATACATCCCCACACACTGGAAAAAAACCTGCATCAGTTTTCTTCAGTTTTCTTCGTTTTTTTCTGTGTTTATTGTATCAAACGTACCAGCTCGAGATCTACAAGAGCAGTACTGGTGAACTGGCAGACCTGGTTGTGGAACGAATAAAATAGAATTATGACCTTCTGAAAATGATGTAGTTCTCAGGGAATAAAAAACAAATTCACATTAGGCACCAACCGTATCACACATTCATCATGCTGTGAAAATGTAGGCTTTAAAGTCGCTTCCGCAGATTTCTTCAGCCCTGCAGTGAATACAAAAGAGACTCTTATGCTTCAAAAATCCTGCATTGATTCTAAATTAAATCAGCTGAAAGTTCTTGAAACTTTGCATGCAGAACTAGTGTGGAGAATTTATCCTTGAATTATGAAGACACAAGACGAGCGATTTCTGAAAACATCTTACCGCAAGAAAACAGGATTATAGGATCATTTACACCCAAGACGAAATAAAACTCTACATCGTCTGGCTTTAAAAAGATTTGATGTGACTGATAGGAAAGTGAGAAGCACCATGACCAGGTACAGACTGGAAATTGAGACAACGCTTCATGTCCTGACTGAATGCTTAAAGTTTAATGAAAACCTTGAAATGATCTTCAACAGTATTAAACAGACATGTCAAAACTGTGACAGTGCACTGAACGATGAAAAAGGAGCAATGGCACGGTATGCTTCTGCCTGCCATCGTTTGACCTCTCTCTCTCTCTCTCTCTCTCTCTCTCTCTCTCTCTCTCTCTCTCTGTGCGCATGTGCCGGTTGAGTGGGCGGAGCGATTGTGAGCGAGCGTTTGGCTGCTGTGTGAGGTACGAGTGGTCTATACTTCTCTATCTTTTTCTTACTGTTTTTTTCTGTTGTTTGATTTTGGTTAGTTGTTTATTCGTTTCTATTTTGTATAATTAATTTGTGAAGGAGGGAAGTGAGTGTTGTGTCAGACGGGGTGTCGGCTTCCACGTGCTGGGAGCATGGCCACCCCAGGCAGCAGCGGGAGTTTTAATTCTCTGACAAGGCGTCATGGTGTAAAGATAGACTCAGTCGCTGGTGTGGAGGAATGCAGTTTAGCGGTGGGTGAAGCGGTCGGACACGAGAATATTGTATCAGCCTCCCGTATGAACAGCGCTGTTGTTGTATTTATGAAAACAGTGGATTTAGCCAATCAGTTAGTAGAAAACGGTATAGTAATTAATGGTATTTTTATACCAGTGCTTCCCTTGTCTACACCTTCTAAAAAGGTGACGTTATCAAATGTGCCCCCATTTATTCCAAATGAAGTGTTGATTGGATTACTTGCTCGTTATGGCAAAACAGTTTCACCTATAAAGATGATTCCGATTGGCACCAAGTCTCCTCTTTTGAAACATGTAGTGTCATTTAGACGTTATGTTTATATGATCCTGCAAGATAATATTGATGAACTGGATTTGTCCTTAAGTTTTCGACATGAGGAATTTAATTACGTCATTTTTGCCACTACAAATAACATGAAGTGTTTTAATTGCGGCATTTTTGGGCATATGGTCCGTGCGTGTCCAGGTAAACAGGATAAGTCAAATGAGAGACCTTCACATGTTTTAAAGGACGGGAACATGGTAAATGAAAATGTAAATCGGAATGCCGCTGTGTTAGTCGCGGATGCTGAGGTGCCTGGACCGAGTTCAGTGCAGACAGCGGTGGCAGCGGCTGTCACATTAACAGTGGACGAGGAGCGGGCAGTTAGTTCTGAGGAAGATGATGGGATGATGGTTACTGTGGGTGAAGATAAGGAGGTGGAGAATAGAGGCTGTGTTGTGGACACCGTAGACAAACCTCCTGTTATTCTTGAAAGTGTGACGGAGACCGAGTTAGACGATTGTGCTTTTAAAACGCCACTGAAGCGAAGGCTAGAACAGCGTCCTTCTGATCAGCAAGCGAAAAAAGGGTTAGTTTGCGATGTAAGTCAAACGGACACAGAAAGTGAAAGTGATTTCTCGGAATGTAGTGTGGAGTGCAGTGTTCCGCTAAGTGGCTTTTCCAATAAAAGTTATAGTTCAGATGACATTAAATCTTTTTTGAAAGCAACTAAGAATGCGAGAAAAGTTCGTATTGAAGAGCATTTTCCAGATGTGTTGCAGTTCATTGAAAAAGCAAAAATATATAGGAGTGAAGGTTGTTTTAACAACCAAGAAATATATCATCTGAAGAAAATACTTGCCAAGCTTAATGCCCAACCAGAGTCCAATAGTTGTAATGAAAAATGAAAAGTACATTTATGGGGGTTTGTGTTTTAGTCTAATTACTTTTTTTCTTTCCTCATTTATGGGAGAAATATGTATTGCTTCTCTGAATATGAATGGGGCAAGAGAAGGGAAAAAGCGGTTTCATCTTTTTGAAACAATTAGACAGAAAAATGTGCATGTTTTATTTGCTCAAGAGACTCATAGTGATGAGATAAATGAGAGTGATTGGGCAAGAGAGTTTGATGGATTGACTATTTTAAGTCATTTGAGTTCAACCAGTGGAGGGGTTGCTATTTTATTTTCAAATAGTTTTATTCCTTGTTCATATCAAGTAGAAGAGGTTTTAAAGGGTAGACTGCTAAAAGTCAGAGCCCAGTTTGAGAATTGTTTTTTTGTATTTATTTCTGTGTATGTTCCTACCAGAGCAATTGAAAGAATGTGTTTTTTAGACACTTTGAGTCATGTATTAGCTAATTGTAACACAGAGGATGTTTTAATTTTGGGGGGGGATTTTAATTGCACGGAAAATTTCACAGATAGAAATCATGTAGAGCCTCATATGCCATCACGAAAGAGACTCATTGAATTGATGAAGTCTAATGAGATTGTTGATGTGTGGAAAAATTTTCATTCTACCCAAAAGCAGTATACTTGGACACACGTTCGAGATAATCTGGTATCTCTAGCGAGGTTGGATAGATTCTATGGATATAAACACCAACTTAATCTTTTTAGGGGATGTTCTATTATCCCAATTGGTTTTTCTGACCATAGTCTAGTAAAATGTGATGTGGCAGTGGGGTCTATTAAGCCAAAAAGTGCTTATTGGCACTTGAATAAAAATCTGTTATGTGATCTTTTTTTTAAAGGTATTTTTAAAGATTTCTGGATTTATTTCAGATCAAAAAAACCTTCCTTTCAATCTGTACAGCAGTGGTGGGATTTTGCAAAAACCCAAGTGAGACAGTTATGCCAGCATTACACCTTTAATGCCACACGTGAAAGAAAAGGTGCAATTGAAATGTTAGAAAAAGAACTAAATGAGTTACAAGAACTTGCTGACGTCACTGGAGAGTTGACCGCTATCAAGAGTTTTAAAGAGAAAAAGAATGTTTTAAATGACTTGTTAGATGTAACTGCACAAGGAGCTCTCGTCAGGTCAAGATTTCAGAATATTGAGTTGATGGATGCACCTTCTAAGTTCTTCTTCAATTTAGAAAAGAAAAATGGGCAAAAAAGGCTTATACATACTTTACGTTCCGACACCGGAGATGTGTTGTCAGATCCTATTGAAATCAGAAACCGGGCAGTTAGTTTTTATGGAAAATTATATGAGAGTGACTTAATACTTGATGAAATGCAGGATGAGAATTTTTTTGAAAATCTGCCTCAAGTATCTGAAGAAGTAAATGTTGAACTTAGTAAAGCTGTCACTTTAGAGGAACTAGAAAAGGCGCTTCAAAGTATGGAAGGTGGTAAAGTACCTGGAATAGATGGGCTACCAGTAGAATTCTATAAGGCGTTTTGGACAGAGGTAAGCCCAGATTTATTGCACGTAATAAATGATAGTTTGGTCAATGGACAACTACCTTTAAGTTGTAGAAGAAGTATTCTCACATTATTGCCAAAGAAAGGTGATCTAAATGAGATAAAAAATTGGAGACCTGTGAGCTTGTTATGTACAGATTATAAATTACTTTCCAAAGTTTTGGCTAGTAGATTAAGTGAAGTTATAAGTCAAATTATTCATCCTGATCAGACGTACTGTGTTCCAGGGAGACAAATTTTTCAAAATATTTCCTTTATTAGGGATATTTTAGATATAGGTAAAAACCTAAAACTTAACTTTGGCCTTGTGTCCATCGACCAAGAAAAAGCATTTGACAGAGTGGAACACTTGTACTTATGGAATGTTTTAACAGCTTTTGGTTTTAGTAATGATTTTATTTCTTTGATAAAAGTGTTGTACAATGATGTTGAAAGTATTCTAAAAATTAATGGAAATTTGTGTGCCCCTTTTAAAGTGTTGAGAGGTATCAGGCAAGGCTGTGCTTTGTCTGGAATGCTGTATACTTTGGCTATAGAGCCCCTCTTAAATAAATTAAGAGCACAAGTGTCTGGAGTACATGTCCCATGTTGTAAAAATTATTTTAAGTTATCAGCATATGCTGATGACGTTGCTATTTTAGTTAATGGACAGAGAGATGTAAATGTGCTGTTGGAGATCCTGAAAAAGTTTCAAAACATTTCTGCTACCAAAGTAAATTGGTCCAAGAGTAAAGCAATATTGGTTGGAAGCTGGGTCAATATGGAACCAAAACTTCCAGAAGGTTTATCCTGGACCAAGGAAGGTTTACAATATTTGGGAGTGTTTTTAGGGGATGAAATGTTTATGAAAAAGAATTTTGAAGGGATTGTGGAGAAGTTTAAAGGTCGCCTTAATAAATGGAAATTTTTGCTCCCTAAAACGTCCTATAAAGGTCGAGTATTGATCATAAACAATTTAATTGCATCTGCTCTATGGCATCGTTTTAATTGTGTGGATCCTCCACGAGATTTACTGCCAAGATTACAATCTATTTTAGTTGATTTTTTTTGGGATAGGATGCATTGGGTGCCGAAATCCGTTCTATATTTACCCAAAGAAGAAGGAGGACATGGTTTAATGCACATACAAAGCAGAATAGCAGCCTTTAGACTTCAGTTTGCTCAAAGGTTGTTGACTGGACCAGTGGACTCAAACTGGAAACAAGCTGCTTGTGTTATTTTGCGAGATTTCAGAGGTCTAAACTTTGAGAGATCTTTGTTCTGGTTAAATCCGCATAAGATGGACTTGTCTAAGTTGCCAATTTTTTATCGGAACCTATTTAAAGTTTGGACTTTGTTCAAGGTGCAGAGACCCAGCTCTGTGACTTCTCTTCATTGGCTGCTAGAAGAACCTCTGGTTTATGGATCGCGCTTGGACATATCAGATGAAAAAATACTCCCTGGAATTTGTGATATTCTTCTTAATGCTGGAGTTTTAACACTTGGACATTTATTTAAACTGGCTGGACTGGACTTTGAGAATGTTGATGCAGTCATCAGACATTTGGGGTTAAAATCGAAACGCATAACAGCCAAATTACTTGAAAAATGGAAGTTAGCACTTACGTCGGAAGAAGTTAAACTGTTGGAAGATTATTCTGAAGGGTCAATTACTCCAGATTGTAATGACCCTTTTCCTGATTTGTATCTGTTGACTGATTTTGAAGAATGCGAAGGTGTTTTCTTAAAACCCAGTTTGATGATGTTAAATGGTCCTAATCCAGTGTCTGGAAAAATGTACTACAAAAACTGTGTCAAAACTCTGAATAAGAAGTTTTTGCATAAAAGAATTGATACGCCTTGGCGTTCTGCCCTCCATCTAGGGGAGGATGTCAAGCCAGAATGGCGAGCATTATATAAATCACCTGTGTCAAAAAAAGTTGGTGACTTACAATGGAGGATCCTTCATGGAGCGATTGCTGTGAACGCTTTTGTTTCAGTTATAAACCATGATACTAGCGATGAATGCCCTTTTTGTTTTCAAAAGGAGAACATTTTTCATGCTTTTGTGCATTGTATCAGGCTTGTACCATTGTTTCAGGTTTTAGAGAATTTATTTAGTCGCTTTGACGAGATTTTTTCTATGGAAATGTTTATTTGTGGATTTAAATACATCCGGAGACGCCGAGTTTGTTGTCAATTACTGAACTTTTTATTGGGTCAAGCGAAGAAGGCAATATATGACACTAGAAAAATAAGAATTGAACGTAACTCAAGTGTTAATTTGCAAATTGTGTTTCTTAACCTAGTAAAATCCAGAATTTTAATAGATTTTCGGTATTATAATGCTATGGGGGATCTTATGTCTTTTGAATTGATTTGGTGTTATAAGGGGGCTCTGTGTGAAATAATTAATGAGAGTTTACAGTTTGCATGTATCTTGGAATGAGTTTTTTTATGGATTTTTTTTGTATATTTGATATATTTGAATGTGTATGTATTTTGTACTCCTGTAGGTAGGAACTGATTGTATTAGTTTAGGGTAGTTGTAATAAAGGTGTGTTAAATTCTCTCTCTCTCTCTCTCTCAGGAGGCCATCATCACCGGCCTGCTGCCTGAAACCACATATTCAGTGACTGTGGCGGCGTACACCACTAAGGGAGACGGAGCACGCAGCAAAGCCAAAGTGGTGACCACAACAGGGGCCGGTGAGATTGTGTGTTTACATAGTTAAATCCCCACTGTCTAATAATGTAAAATAATATAATATAAATTAAAAAACATTTTATAACCATTGATATATAAAAAAAATAATTTAATAAATTCTAAAAACATTATAGATGTAAAATTAAAGGACTAATCACATTTTCAAATGTTAAATCATCAAACTTTATTTTGGCGGTTTTCCTGTGAATAAATACATGCACGGCTGGTTTCAGAGGCAAGTGCAGCACTTTGTTCATCATTTATATGCAGTTTCAGCATCTCAGAAGGGTTTGATTCACAGTAAATGAATAAAACTGCTCTGAGGTGCTGAAACCGTATATCATGAGCTGCACGCTAGGAAATGAACACAGTGCTGTGCTTCACTTTGAAACTGAAACAACGCATCCATTTATTGACTAGTTGACTTGTTAAAAATGGTAAAAACAAGATTTTTTTTTTCATATCGCCCAGCTCTAGGTGTAGCCCTACACAACAATACCATAGTAACTGAAATCAAACTGTGTCAAGGGATAGTTTAACCAAAAATGACAATTCAGTCATCACTTACTCACCCTCAAGTTGCTCCAAACCTGTATGAATTATCTCTTCTGCAGAAGATATTTTAAAGAATGTGGGTAACCAAACAGTTGCTTGTCCAGAAATTGTTTGGGTGTTTTTGGATGAACTATCCCATTAGTTCAGCATTAGCCATAAGTGCAAAATGACAAATTCTCCCATCTCTGTTACTGGTAGTTCCCGGAAAGCCCACCATGATCATCAGCACCACCATCGGGAACACAGCTCTGATCCAGTGGCAGCCCCCTAAAGAGATGGTGGGCGAACTGATGGGCTACAGACTGCGCTACAAGCGTGAAGAGGAGGAGACCTACACCTCCCGTGACTTCAGACGCACCGACGACCACTTCACCGTCACCGGCCTGCACAAGGGCGCCACCTACATCTTCAAGCTCTGCGCCAAGAACCGCGCGGGAAACGGAGAGGAGTACAGCAAAGAGATCAGCACCGCGGAAGACGTGCCCAGCAGTTACCCACAAAACCTCAGAGTGGTGGGCCTGACGACGACCACCACCAAACTGGCCTGGGACCCTCCGCCTCTGCCCGAGAGGAACGGGAAGATCATACGCTACGTGGTGGTGTACCGTGACATCAACAGCCATCAGAACCAGACCAATGGTACAGACGAGACGCAGATGACCATCCAGGGTCTGCAGCCGGACACCACCTATGACATCAGAGTGAGGGCGTTCACGGGTAAAGGAGGGGGTCCCATCAGCCCCAGCATCCAGAGCAGAACTATGTCTACCTCCATGCCTGGTGAGTTTTTAAGGAGCTCTGAATGACTTCCATTTTCATTATCGGTTCTTTAATGTCTGCATTCATCCATCAGTGCTGATGAAACCGCAGTAAAATACTCTTGCACTGCAATTCAGAAGCGATGCTGCACCATTGTTGAATCTATAACATCACGACGAAATGATGTTTAGTTAAGCTGTGGATTTGAAATGAAATGTGCCGTCTGAATTGAATTTGATGAGAGTGGAAATAAAGAAAACGCCTCTTTTATTCTGACATCTCTACAGGTTACACGTATTGCACATAGTCTGAATTAGGCACAGATCACTCCAATGAAGAGTGTTGTATTAATGAATCAGTCAGCTGTAAAGCAGCTCCTTCAAAAGTTCTAAAAGAATCGTTAATGGAATCATTAAAGAAGCAAACTAGGAAATCAAATCAGAAATAAACTCAAAATATTTATTGCTCAGAGGTTGCTTTTGCAAATCTCAGGAGTTTTAATGGAGGGCAAAATTATGTTTTAAAAATGGACTTTGTCTCATATGTTGGTGCCTTAATTCATTTGGAGAAATAAATTGTTGTCAAATTGAAAGAATGAAATAGGAATGAAACGTTTTATATTAGATATATATATATATATATATATATATATATATATATATATATATATATATATATATAGATAGATAGATAGATAGATATATATATATATATATATATATATATATTATTTTTTAATTTAAACTTTATTTAAAGTTTTAGTAATTTTGTAGTGTTTGGCCAATTACAGTTTTTTAATGCTTTTATTAAGTCTTAGTTTAGCTTTTAGTTTTATTTGTTTTCATTCAGCTTAAACAGTTTTATAAGTTTATGTTTTACAAGTTATATATATATAAATTCTTTCAGTTAATGTTTATTTCAAGAAGTGAGGTTGTTTTATTAACCTTGGCTAGAGGGTTTTAAATCTCAGGAGAAAAATCCTACTATTAATTGATTGTCAAACAAATAATTGCAATTAACGATTTAACTGTCTGTTTTGGGAATGCTACTTAGAGTATAAGCCTAATACATTATTAATATTTTACTCCATTTGATCTCTGTTTAATCTCACTGCTGCTTAGAAACCAGACTTTAAGACATTAGGGATCTCATCTGTGGTTCTTTTGGTCCAGTGAGATTTCACAGTGGGAGGAGCTTCCCAGTGCAGTGTGATAATAATAGAGCCAAGCAGCAAAAATACCTGACACTAACAGACACAGCTGTAAGCAGAAAATCTTCAATTGTCTTGGACAAGATGTGTGTTCAGTGGTCATGAAGTTACATCCAAAATTCTGTTTCTATCAAAAATGTGTTACATTATAGATGTAAAGTGTGCATTAAAATACACTCAGTAGAGCAGATGGCTGGAGAGGAAGCAGACGTACGGTTTGTGGACTCCACATACAGCTTGTCTTCTGCTGGAAAGATGAAGGGCTAGTTTGCCCTTATGTTGTTCCCAAACTTCTGTCTGATTTCTGTCTTTCTTCCAAGGAACATATGGACTAACTTTGTGTTATGTTTGGAGCTCAACAGCATCTGTTCACATTTATTTATTTTATATATAAATATATATAGTATTCTGCTTAACAATTGTTTCTTTGTTCTTTAGGTTTGGAATGTGTAATTATTGAATAATCATCTGATCATAGTTTTTCGATCTAATTGCAGTAATTTGAAATAGCATTGAGATATGCCAAATTTCAAATAAGACATTAGACAATCAAGGAATGACATATGTAATGGCCAAAAATGCTCTGGTTTTACTATTATTTAACATTTGCATCATGCCGAACATTCTTGGTCCTTAGAATTTCACACTTTTTATTTTTTTATTATTAATTAATTTATTTTTGCTTGGCTCCAGTGTGAACATAGCGGACTAATATTACAGATGAACATAAAGAGAAATATTTAAACTTTTGGAATTTTGTTTTCACAGCATTAAAGAAAAAACATATTGGTCTATTTAATCATGTTTGCAAGTAAAACAGAATGTATTTATATGCTTATACTGTAAGTGACATGAGCAAATAGGATGGCATCACCATTATTTCTCAGTGTTCTGACTTCTCTACTTCCCTACAGCATAAAACACATGCAGAGGTTGTGTTTTTGTGTTTTGAGATGAAGTTGTTGAGATGTTATCATGTACACCATGTTAAACAGTGCAGTCTCGTTACACAGTGATGCAGTTCCTCTGTGTATCACTGAGCCGGTCTGGAAATACGTGCCGACATGCAGTAACTCTTTTATTCTCACCTCCTTACAGAGTTCACTAAAAACTTTGGTGTGAAAGCTGTGATGAAGACCTCTGTCCTGCTCACGTGGGAGGTGCCAGAAACATACAAGTCCCAAGTGCCTTTCAAGGTGAGATGCAGCAATTGTGAAAAAGAAATGCAGTGTAAAATGAATGTCATTGTGTGACCGTTAACCTTTCCGCCCCCTACTGTCAGATCCTGTATAACCAGCAGAGTGTTGAGGTGCAGGGCGACCTGAAGAGGAAGCTGATCACACGCTTGCAGCCGGACACAGATTACTCCTTTGTGCTGATGAGCCGAGGAAACAGCGCAGGCGGACTGCAGCAGCAGGTCTCCATCCGCACTGCCCCGGACCTGTTCACCACCAAACCGGCCCTTTACAAACAAGATCCAGATGAGGGCGGCAAACTCACCATCACACTGCCCAAGGTGCACAACAGCGCCCTCGTCAGGTCAGTCTGAGAAACATAATGCCATAAAAACATAACTCCATAACCCATAATCTTCTGCTGTCATTAATGCTGTACTGATCATGAAACTGCTTTCATCATTATACCATGAATCTGGATCTAGCAGCTCCTGGACTGGAGTGAAGCATGGCACTGTGTTCATTTACACACAAGCTGCTCATGTTCCAGTGTTTTCAGTTTGCTTCACTGCTGAATATAAATGCTGCCACATAAGCTCCTTGCAAGTGCAATGAGTTCTGCTTAAAAACACCAGCCATCTTCCCAAATGTTTTATTTATAAATTCTCTGTCTCTCCCTCTCTATCTCGCTCTTTGGTTGTCCATTAAAATCTGATGACAACATTCATGCCTTGTACATACTCATGTATGTAATGGTAGTAGTTATGGCAGTGGTGGCAGCCATGGCTTTATATTTCCAGGCTCGCTTCTGCTTTCTTCTGGTTGTCCTCTCCATCTCCAGCGTACAAACCCAATCTCTACAGTCAGCAGCATCAGAGGGTGCATCCATGGGGTCTTATACTTTGCCTTCTGCTGGAAGATGGTATTGGTTACAGTAATGTCATGCTCAGAGCAAAGAGTCAGTAGTGTAATGCCATTTGCTTTCACCCTACCAATGCCATGTCTGCCTAGTACTCCACTCCATATTCTTCTGTTCTCTCCGACCCTAGAATTGAAATCCCCAAGTCGGTTCATTGGCACTGAGAAGGGTGGCATAACGCTTTTTTGCCTGGGGGATATAGAGGGTCATTAGCGTTTCACTAATGCTAAAAGCTGTTTCTGCGAGACTTGGTAGAATGGTATTCTTTATGGCAAATCCTACTCCATAGAGATGCTGTTTACCTGGAGGGAAACCTTTCCAGACGAAGGTGTAACTTGTAACTTGGTTTTCCCAGGTTTCTATTTCATCTTGTCGCTGAGTTGTTTGTTTAATGTGACTTCAAAAAACACAAGATCAACAATTACAGAGATACGCTTTGACATTAAGCAGAGAAAAAACCCCACAAATGTAATGTTTTCTTTTGCATTTAGTGACATGTGTTGTCAAATGAAAAGGAACCATAATCATTTACTGTTCATCTAATGCAGCAGTGTTAGCACTTATTCCTCACTGTCTATCTTAAAACAGCTCAGAGATGAAATGTGTCGGCTCTCAAGCAATGTTTGCAGGAGTCTCAGAGTTCAGCCAGTGCATGTAGACAAGAATCCTGTTCTTCTTTAGACAAATATTGGACCATTGTGTTTTAGCAAGACAGAGGCTGAAGGTTAATTCTCCAACGCTTCCCCATCACAGCTCACAGGAGCATCTCACATGTCCTTAGGTAACTGCAGCAAGCTGGATTTGGTGTAATGCGGTGCAGTCTGAGCCAGCTGATCGCTGCCTGCAGGATCGGTTCTGACCAAAGACAGCACAGAAAAGCTTTAATTAGAAACTACCAGACGTATTTCCTCATCAAAGCCCAAGCGAGATTGTTAGCGCTAGTTACATCAGACGTTATAGACATCACACATATCAAACAATGCTCTTGCTTGGACCTGACATGAGAGTGTGGGAATTACTCAGCTGATAATTGGGTTTCAAGTGTTTGTTTCAGTCATTGACTAAGCCACAGGCTGCATTGCTGACACAGATTCATTTAAAAATGCAATCAGTGGTTTAATGTCCAACCAGAGTGTTTTATCAAAAAAATTAACATGCTGACCCTGTGATAACGTGCAGCTAGAAAGATTTGTGATTTTGTGTCTTGAGTCATGTAGTGATGACCTGAGTGTGACAGTACTGAATAAATAGGGAATAAACACAATAATTTAAAAGTTTGGGGTCAGTAAGATTTTTATTTATTTATTTAGCAAGATGCATTATAGATCAGTAGAAATCAGTATAGAAGAATGATTTCTGAAGGTCATGTGACACTGAAGACTGGAGGAATGATGCTGAAAATACAGCTTTGATCACAGAAATTACATTTTAAATATATATTCACATAGAAAACAGTTTTTTAATTGTAATAATATTTCACAATATTACTAATTTTACTGAAATTTCGATCAAATAAATGCAGCTTTAGTCTGCTTGACTCCAAACTATGTATGCATGGTAAGGAAAAATGTGTCATATTGTTAATGACTTGTTTCTTTGTTTTCCTCTTAGGTGGTTTTATATAGTGGTGGTGCCAGTAACTACATCCACTCTACGCCGGTGGGAAAACCCAGAGGATATGGATCTGGATGAGGTGAGTGTGTGATGATCATATAAAAATAACAGATGTTCTCTTATTTATGTTACGAACATACATCGCAGTATTTTGTTGTTCCACTTGTTATTTTTCGGGTCTCTCAGTTCTTCTGCATCTGTGCATCAGCTGTTGAGACACACAAGCACTTTGCTTCTCTTGGCATTTTTGCATTTTTGTTATTACTACTGAGCTTTCGGGCTCCAGCACAATTCTGCTTTCTCATGAGTTTGCTCGCTCTCAATAAACTATCGTCTGCAAAATAGGGGAAACTTTTCAGGTGCTGCCTACTGAATATCAAAACGCAGTGCACAATGGTGTCACCAGCACTTTGAAACGGCACACTTTAACGCAGCCGTTCTCCCCCGAGTTGCCCCTTATTTATGAGCGTTGCCGAGTCAAATGACAGGTGTATTATTGGATTGTGTGTTGAACTGGTGTTTATCACAGCGCTGATATTATACTCGCTGCAGTCCTCGTTCTCTCTGCCGCTAGACCCCATTTGTTCAACTGCAATCCTGTGCCCTTGGATTAGATTCAGTCTCCAGCAAATGTACTTTACTAAAGCTAAAGAGGCAGCGCTCTGTTGGTTATTATGGTAGTGGGGAGAAAGAAAAAGAGAGAAAGAGTGAGGGATGGAGAAACAGGGGAAGTGGTCTATAAAGAGACAGATAAAGGTAGCAGAGGAAGAGTGTGTGTGATTTTGAATTAATGATGCTTGTGACTGAAGCACCTGAGGCTGATATCTGACCTCTGACCTCAGGGTTACAGTCCAGCTGTTTCATGGACTGAAAGTGCCAATCAGCACAGACCTAGAGGACTGCTGGCCGGTATATAGATTGTTCAAAAGTTTGAGGGAGGGTGGCATTGTTAATATTTTTGAAAGAGGTTTCTTCTGCTCACCCAAGATGCACTTGTTTGATCAAAAATACAGTTAAAACTGCAAAATTGTGTAATATTATTAAACTTAAAAACAACCGTTTTCTATCAAAGCTGAATCTTCAGCATCGTTCAGTGTCTACAGTGTCACATGATCCTTCAGAAACTATTCTAATATGCTATTCTAAGTTGCTGATCAAGAAACATTGGTAACACTTTAGAATAAGGTTCCATTAGTTAATGTTAGTTAATTACTTTCGTTAACATGAACTAAGCAAGAACAATCCTTCTACAGCATTTATAAGTCTCAGTTTGTGATAATTTCAACATTTACTAATGCATTATTTAAATCAAAAGTTGTGCTTGTTAACATTAGTTAATGCACTGTGAATTACCATGAACTAACAATGAATAACTGTATTTTCATTAACTAACATTAACGAAGATGAATAAATACAGTAATAAATGTATTATTCATTGTTTGTTCATGTTAATTAATACATTAACTAACATTAACTAATGGAACCTTATTCTAAAGTGTTACCGAAACATTTCTGATCATTTATATAATGTTAAAAACCACTGTGCTGCTTCATAATTTTACGGAAACTGATAAATTTTTTCAGGATTCTTTTCTGAGTAAAAAGGTCCAAAGAACAGCATTTTTTATTAGAAATCTCAATAGAAACAATTTAAATGCTTTTACTGTAATGTTTGATCAAATTAAACAATTTACGTATATTTATATAAGTGCAATAATTTTGAAGTATTTAAAATAAACATTTTACTTTTTAATATGCATTTAATTTAATCTAGATAAATAAGTTAGTATTTGTTTTAGTATCAATCTTTCTTCTGTTCATTTAGTCAAAAATGGTTTGATAAACATCTCTTGATTAATCCAATTTGCCCGAAAATTTGACATCATTTAGCACCATATAAAACTTTTATAAGAAGGTTGTATAAACATTAACGTCAGTGGCTTTATGCATGAAGGATGCTTTTGTCCCAGTATATCACTGTCTGTCATTTTACTGGTTATTCTTCATGTGATGTGTTCTCTGTGATTTATCAGCTATTGGGGAGTAATGGAGACTCAGGTGTGAGGAAGAGGAGGAGGAGACAAACTCAGGACTTCCTGCGGCCTTACATCGCTGCCAAGCTGGAGAATCTTCCAGAAACCTTTGTGTTAGGAGACGAGAAAACCTACAGCGGTTTCTATAACAAACCTCTACCGGGACAGCAGCAGTATCGCACGTTTATACTGGCGGCACTGAAGGACCGGGACTCGGTGGGTCACACACACACACACACACACACACACACACACACACACACACACACACACACACACACACACACACACATTCAGGTTTCTGAGTTTATGGGTTCATTCCATAGACAAAATGGTTTTTATACTGTACTAACTGTATTTTCTGTCCACTTACCTAACACTACTGCTAAATCAACCCCTCACAAAACCAAAACTTTATGCATTTTAGACTTTAGACACACAGAAGTTATTTCTGCATGATTTATATGCTGGTTTCCTTATGAGGACCTAAAGAAATGACCCCACATGTACAAAATTTACTGGTATTACTATACTTTTGATCCCCATAAAGTAGGTAATAACAGGTACACACATGACATATGAGACTACATATGTATAAATATAAATATAACTTGATATATAAACCTAGAAAGAATGAAAAAAGAAATCAGAGAAGAAAGAATAAGAGAAGATGAGAGGTTCTTGTGAAAGGACAGTGTGCGGTGGGCTAGTAAACAGACTAGCGAGTGTGAAATTGGATGAAAGAGGTCAAATGCAAAACTACCGCAGCACTTAAAGAAAAACAGATTAGAGGAGGAGGAGATGAAAGAAAGAAAGAAGGAGAAAGAGACTACACATGATGAACTGCGGCAGATCAGCAGAGAGTGTGACGGCTGGAGAGATGAAGAGATGGAGAAGATGTGAAGGAGGAATCAAAACACACATGAATATGCATCAGTAAACAGTGGCTGGAGTCAGTCAGAGATGCATTACTCCCGCTGTGGGATGTGCTTCCGTCTGAGGTAGTGCCGATTAAACTGATCACTCTGAACGTTTCCCACAGTGCTTTTAGACGCTCTCTCTCTCTCTCTCCACTCACAGTTTCACTCTCAATCCTGTTGAAGAGAGAGACAGAGGTGTTGATCATAATAACCTGACAGATCTAGAGCCATGTGACTGTGCAGTCCAAAATTTACAGCAAGAAGCAAAAGTGTTTCCAGGAGGTTTAGTACTGTATCAAGGCTAAAAAAAAAACAAATCTGTTCAGTCTGAGTTGGTGGACATGCATTTAAGATGATTTTAAGATGATTTATAGCCTGAAAGTTGATCAGTTTGGTTTTATAATGTTTCGTGCACATTAGCACACTCACCCGTCCCTCTGAGCAAACAACTTCATCAAGATTACAGCACAATGAGTGCTCATCCAGTCACAGCCTTTTCAGTTCTTACAGAATTGCATGAAAGATGAACTTGGAGTCATTGGCTTTGTGAAAAGTGTTTTTTTTTTCCTTTGGATAAATGCTAGGGAATGAATGGAAAGCAGCCAATCAGGATGCACACAAAAGCTCACTAAGGAATGCATGCATGGAGAATCTCACACATGTATCTGGGAGTTTCAGAAGATAGCTCAACAATTCTCAATGCTCAAATTTGTCTGTAGCTTAGAAATATAGATCTCTGTATAAACTTAATCAATAAATGGTCTTAGCTGCTCCACATATATTTTTTTATCTCTAGATTCATACTGTGTCAACTATAGACTCATCTGCATCTGATTTTATGTATTTAAAAAGTCTCCTAAGCGATGCAAGAGCAGCTACTGAGAAATAAAAAATTCCCTTTGGTTTTTTCTCACAGATGTGTCAAGTTAGATATTGCATGTGTTTTCTAATCTGTTTTTATTTTGAGATAAAACTTATCTCAGATTGAATTTTAAAGCGAATTAGTTTACTCACCCTTATGCACTGCAAAAATCATTATCAATAATTTACATTTACCTTTTTTTTTTAATGTTCTGAGGAAAAAAAAGTCAAAATTAAGTATGTTAATGCTAAAAACGAGTAAAACTTTTTTCATAAAGTTGACTATTTTTTAACCCAAGCATAAAATCACTTCATTTTTGTACTTATTTTTAAACAAGACTTAATATTTTAAATCATTTTCTGTCTCAAGTAAATTGATCTTGATTAGAAAAGGTTTAGATATTTATACTGGAAAATGATAGGAAAGTGTGTTTTTCCAAACCTTTAAGGCTTTCTTTCCTCTGCAGACATGGAAGAAGGTATTTTGTGAAATGTCTATATATAAAGGATGAGACTGTGTTCATTTTTGGATGAGCTGTGGGTTTAAGCGCTGAGACTCCTCTGAGACTCTGTGTCTGTGCTGCGCTGCTGTAAATGAGTTCTGGGCAGCGATGCTTTCTGTGGTTCCTGGTGTCGCTTCCGGAGGGAATGCAGAAGGTGTAGCACTGATGGGATTTGGTTGATGATGCGTATCCTCTGCTTCTCAGCAGGATGGAAGAGGTTACCCCTCCCTCGGCCCTTTCTCTTGCTCTCACTCTCCCTCTATCTTCCTGTTTCCATCCCTCTTTCTCCTGCGCCCCGCTGTGATGTCTAAAAGGTGTTACTAAGACGATTAGTTGCCAGCGTTTGACTTCTGTGCTACTTTGAAGATGTGAAGTATTTCCTCATGCTCTGCTCAAACACAAATATGAAGATTTCACTTTGCATGTGATCACTGAATGTCATTAAACATCACATTGAGGCTGACGGTAACAGTGACACGCTTGTTGGCGGTCTCATGAAAAACACCTACAAAATTCAACCTTTAGCATTTTTATAGACAGCATAGGAAACAAAATGTTTGCTTGATCTCTGTCACATCCTTTAAAGCCTGTATGATGCATTACAATAATGGTTATAGTGTTATTAAATAGTGGCATAAATATAACTATATAAACATGTAAATTATATACATTTGTCCATATGTATGGATTTGTACAGTATACATGTGTTGTGAGCTGTGAACTGATGAAAGCCTAACAATTAATTCAATCATTAAATTTTACATTTTAAAAAGAAAAGAGTAAATATTTGCTTAAATACACTAGTAAACTTACTAAAAGGTGATAAATGTTAAAGTAAAATATATATATATATATATATATATATATATATATATATATATATATATATATATATATATATATATATATATATATATATATATATATTTGAAATTAAATAAAAAAATAAATATTTCAGGTCAAAGGTTTATTAAAAAAAAATGAAAATAAACAAAAATTACAAAGAGAATCCATGATTCTAAACAAAGAGTTTGAAAGAACCCAAATTTAAGAGGGATTTAATTTATAGAGTTTCCCAAACTGGGATATGTGAGTTTATGAAAACCTAAAAATACTTGATTTATGTGACCATTAACCAACATCAGAGAACATGAAATGTGATTTGAAATTATTGAAATATTCAAATAAAAACAAATATTTGAGATAAAAGGGATTTGACTGGCAAAAAAAAAGTTTGAATCCCTGATTTAATGTATTTTATTACTGCATACTTCCCATCTATTTGTATTATGTCATAGTTTTGATAACTTTAATGTTGAAGTGTTCAAAGTAGTCATAATAAAGAATATGTATGAATTTCTTTTGATCTTTTGAGTAATTGTCCTTTCTCCATCCTCTCTTCCTTTCTTTATCATAAGATGTTCACGGTGAGCCCTTACTCTGATCCCATGATGGTGAAGCTCCACAGCGGGATGTCCCGTCACGTTGAGGACCCAGAGATGCTGTGGGTGATGGGACCAGTGCTGGCCGTCGTCCTCATCATCATCATCGTCATCACCATCCTGCTCTTCAAGAGGTGCTATTACTTTACTGAAAAACACCAGCATTGATCCAGCACTGAGATTGCATGTATTGCATTCTGCTTAAGTGAACATATTTTCGTTTTCGCCGTTCGTAGCAACCTAGAGTTTACTGCATTTTCTCATGTCAGATATAAGTAGCCATTTTCTCTCAGAGACATCGCTGACTCAGTGTTAGAGCAGAAAATCAAAAAGTCAAGAAATCTTATTTCACTATGACGGTCAGCAATTTAACAGTTTCTTTTTTCTTAGAACTTTCTTTTTTTCCTGAACAATTTCACAGAACTTTAATGATCAAATAATGGTAATATATTTCTGAACTAGACTGCAGAAATTATATTTCATAACACACCTACTGTACCAAAAATGTGACCTCCCCAAATTACGTCCAAGTCTCAGATAAAATGTGCCCCTCTTCTCAATTATGACCAAATCCATTCGGCCTTATTGAAGAGTGCAGGAGAATCAAATGCCTAGAGTTCAAGTTAGATGTCTATTGAGTGAAAAGAAAACTCATTTTGCAAATGTCAGCTCGAATCGGAGCTCATTAGTAGCAATGGCATTTTCACATTGCTGACAAATTCGCCCTACACACAGCGTCTGTGCAGTTTTCTTCCTGTGACATTTTCTCTTTTCTCTCCTGTGCTTCTCCGTCTCTTTCTGTGGGATGCAGCAAACAGGAGAGGTGGGTATCGAGCGGCTCTCTTTGATCCGATAACAAACGCTTGTTTGTGCTTGGTGTTTAATGAGAGGCAATTGAAGAGTTTAATTGAGCTCAGATTAGTGCTGCTGCTCTCCAAGACTTTCTAACACACGGGAAATATCAGTAACACTTCACTGTAAAGTCCTATTAGTTAACATCAGTTAATGCATTACATTAACTAACAATGAGCATTTGTTAGAGTTGGTTAATAAAATGCAATTATTCTTTGTTCACGTTAGCTCAGGTCCATTAAATAATATTAACAGGTACAACTATTACATTTAATAGAGTATTAGTGAATATTGAAAGTAACTAGGATTAATAAATGCTTTGGAACATCAGTTCATGTTAACTAATTCTAATGTTTAACCAAATTAACCTTATTGTAACCTGTTACAAAAATACCTTACACTTGTATTCTCATGTTTGATGTCATTTCCTGTCTGCACAGGAAGCGCTCCTCACCCTCGGCTAAAGATGAGCACTCAGCTGGAGTTAAAGATCACTTACTGGCCCATTCCTCTGACCCCGTGGAAATGAGGAGGCTCAATTATCAAACACAAGGTATAACATCATGATGGACATTTTTCATGGACTTCTATTGTTTTAACACCAAAGTAATGAGTTACTGTACAAACAGCTCATCACATTTATAACACACACAGTGGCCAATGAAGGGCCATTCTTGAAAACTTGAGCAGCTCACATAAAATTCACTATTCACTAGTATTACAGAATGGCAAATTGGTGGCTGCATATTTTATAGTTTATAACTATATATTAGCCATATTAAAATGAGCTTTGTACCTTATCATATACAGCAACCAGTATATTGTACTAATAATACGGGTGGAATAGAAATCCATGATGAATAAGAGTGGCCTGTTTCTAAATATGGCTAATACACAGGTATTATAGTTAACTTAAACTAAAACCATACAAAATAAAATAAACTTTAACTGAAATTCATAAATGAATAAATAAACCTTTTATTTTAGGTGGTTACCAACGCAACCTTTATCACTTTATGGACTAAAATAACTAAATCAAAATACAAATAAAATTATCTGTATTAAAAATAAAAACTTTTAAAAACTTTATTTTAGGGTCCAATTCTCACTATTAACTAACCATTAACTATGACTTTTGCTTCAATTAACTCCTTATTTGCTGCTTATTAATAGTTTATAAGGTAGTTGTTAAGTTTAGGGTATTGGGTAGGATTAAGGATGTCATGCGTTATATGTACTTTATAAGCACTAATAAACAGCTAATATGTTAATAGACATGCTAATAAGCAACTAGTTATTAGTGTGAATTGGGCCCTGTACTAAAGTGTTACCAAAAATGATTTAACTAACAATAGCTAATAAAAATTACATAGGGTGAGGTCAGCTAAAATGGTCCACGGTTTGGTAAATGACTTATAATACCATCAAATAAGCTATGCATGAGATCTAATGATATTTTTATGAATTACCCTGGGTCTCTTAAATATTTATATATTTTTTAAATATCAAAAAGTATAACTGTTTTCAAATTATGAGAGTTAGAGTATCAGCAGTTACCTTCTTGAGCTACGGCACAACATTCAGGTAAAATGGGCCAATACAAAAAGAGAACAACACAGGTCATTTCAGCTGAAATCATTTAATTTTAACAGTAAAATTTGCCTCAATTAACACCTAACTTTCTGCTTATTAATAGTTTATAAGGTAGTTGTTAAGTTTTAGGGAGTTTTGGTAGGATAATGGATGTCATTCATTATACATAGATTTTAAGCACTAATAAACAGCCAATATGTTAATAAGACATGCTAATAAGCAACTGGTTATTAGTGAGAATTGGAAACTATTCTAAAGTGTTACCAAGCTTTTTATTTCACATAAATGCTGATCTTTTAGATCTTTCTGTTTAGCAAAGAATCGTGAAAAAATATACTCAACTGAATAAAAAAAGTTTCTTGAACAAGAAATCATAATATTAGAAATGTAGCTTTGATCAAAGCAATAAATAACATTTTAAAATATATTTTATATTTATATAGAAAATAGTTATTACATTTACATTCAGTTTTTTTAAATATCAACATTTATTCATTTTTTTAATCTCACTGTTCAAAAACAACAAATTAACTAAAACTTTATAAAAAATAAAAAAACAATAATAATAAAATAAAATAAAAATCTGATTAAACTAGTGTCTTAATGGTAGTAAAACAGTAGTAAATAGTAAAACACTGGATGGTATACAAGGTTCATATTAGCCTAGTTTCTAACGTACTCCATTATGCATAAGGACAGCACCAACAAAGATTGGGTATTGAACTATTTTATTCATACATTTCTATACTGAATGGACTATCACAGGTATTTCATTTCACCTTTGCATCATCTCTGAATATGTATTCTGAGATCCTTGAAGGATGCATGCGGTACTGCCTCAGAACGAGGTCTGAAGAGTCATGATACTGCACAACTTTTGTAACGGTGCTTCTTTGATACCTTAAAATGCTCACTAGGTTTTGCAACAGAGTTTCTTTAGAAAACAAATCAGTTTGGGGTTGCTTGGATGTAGACCTCAGAAAGAGAGACAGAACTGTTCACTGGATTTATGGACGTCAGGTTCAGCTGGAGCTTCAGTGTGAAGACAAAACATTATTCACAGAGCCGCACTGTCAGGTGAAGGACACACTGAGGAGCAGAACCTGCCAGCTAATCTCAAACCACACACACACACACACATAGCAGCATCACATCCTATTGCTTCATTTGATTTAGACTGTGCTTTGAACATGATGGATAGAATTAAACAGGATGATTCACTGGAGAAAATCCTTCTCTTTCTCACTCCTTTCAATCCATATTTTGCACTTCTCCCTCTGTCTCTTTCTATTTTTCTCTCTTTCTATCTCTCTCTCAGGGGAAATTTCTGAATGCTCAGACATTTTGCTGACTTCAATAAGAATCTGCTTTTGCTTCAGTTGCAAAGTGACTCATGTTCTTATGTCAGATTGTTGGGCTGCAAGTGCAAGCGCAATCTTTCTCATGGCGAAACTGGGAGAAATATTCATGTCAACTTCCCTGCCATGGGAATTGGTTATCCATGCTTTTGAAACATCAAATGAAGAACCATACTACCATGTTATTTTGTTTACTTCAGAACTTGTGTTTCGAAAAGCTTCAGGACACTGAAAATGTAAAAATGCCTTGCCTCACAGATAAAGGCTGTTTGTATTTTAGATAAATGTTTGACGTTTTAGGCACTGTGTTTATGTCACAGTGCCTACCGTGCAGAGCGAGAAACTCGGAGACGAGGGAGGATTCCAGTAGAACAGTTTTTAATAATCCAAACAGGGCAAGCAGAAACACACGTAACATTGAAGACTTGACAAGAAAACATGGTGCCGACCATGCTATAAATATTAAAATAATTAAACGAGACACACCTGAATCAACTGATCAATCAAAACAAGGGAGAAACTAGGTCAGGGAGCACATGGGGAGAAAAACACACTATCAAAACTAGCGACATCTGTGGCTTTGTGCTGTGTGATAAAACTGCAGATTTTAGAGTGGCCTTTTATTGTGGCCAGCCTTAGGCACACCTGTGCAATAATCATGCTGTCTAATCAGCATCTTGATATGCCACACCTGAGAGGTGGATGGATTATCTCGGCAAAGGAGAATTGCTTGACAACACAGATTTAGACAGATTTGTAAAACAATATTTGAGAGAAATAGGCCTTTTGTTTAAATAGAAAAGGTCTTAGATCTTTGAGTTCAGCTCATGAAATATGGGGCAAAAACAAGTGTTGCATTTATAATTTTGTTCAGTGTATATTAGAGCGCCTCGTTGATACTTTGGTCCATGTCATAACAGTGAATATTTGATACACAAGGTGCGATTTTAACATCCTGTTGTGTTTTGACATGCTGAAAGCCAGTTCTTGATTTCTGAACCGAGAGCTTTAATGTGAACTAAAGGAAGACAAAGTGCCTTTCAGTTGTAAGATTGCAGTGCTTCGATTCATTCTTTGGGAGGCTGATGTAGAAAATGACCTTATTTACACTACAGTTCAAGAGTTTAGGATAGGTAAAAGTGACAGTAAAGGTATTTATAATGTTACAAGATTTGGTTCTAATAAATGCTGTTCTTTCAAACTTTCCATTTATTAAAGAATCCTGAAAATAAAGTAGCAAATCAGTGTATTATAATGATTTCTGAAGGATCATGTGACACTGAAGACTGGATTAATGATGCTGAAAATTCAGGTTTCATCACAGGAACAAAGTACATTTTGAAACCTTTTCAAAACATTTATTTGGAATTGTAAAAATATTTAGCAATATTACTGTTTTACTGAACTTTTGTTCAAATAAATGCAGCCTAGGTCATTAATTTCTTTCAAACAAGTATATTTCAAAAAATATATTTACATTTAGGTTGGATTCAAACCCAGGTCTCTCACACCAAAGGCACGTGTCTTATCCACTGCGCCATATATATATATATATATATATATATATATATATATATATATATATATATATATATATATATATATATATATATATATATATATATATATATATATATATATATATATATATATATACAGTATATATAAACTCTTTTTTGAACTGTTGTGTATTTACTTAATAAATAACTCTGAACATATTATGCATTAAATGTTATACATAGCAAGTGCAACTAAAACTTGCTACTGCCAATACATCCACAGACATGCCGCTGTGAGCATGTAAGAAATACTGTTGCTGCACATAAAACATATATAAAATAACCCCTATATATAATATATGACAAATTACCTGGTGCAGATCTACACAGGTGGAGCTGGAGAAGGTGGAGGATTTTAAAGCACACCACAACTGCTACAGCAAGCACCAGCCGAGTATTTGAATGTGAAAGAAACCAATCATTTGATTATATCAGATTGAGTTGAATGTGCCATCTTGAGTTCCATGACAGAACCTTGTATTTGCTCTGAATATTTTGTTTCACTCAGAAATATTTCATGTTAAATAAGTTAAATATGTAGGGAAAGCGTTTTCATGTTGTCTTCTGCTCCTCATGGCTGTTTCTTTTGCTCTTTCTGCACATACTCTGTCTCTTTTCCTCTTTCTCTCTCTTCTGTAAGTGACATATATCACAGTCCCTCCTCATCTTCTCTCTGCAGGATCCAGTGCCTTCAGCTGCCCCAGCACTTCAAGTTAGTTTCTCTCTTGCGTTCCTGTGTGAACTTTCACTACCTTCATCTCTATGCTCCTCCTCCCTGTCCATCAAGACCAAAGCCACGCCCCCTAAACCACGTTGGCTGATCTGAGTTAAAGCTTCACCATCTCTCACATCCTTTCCACAGGCTGTCCGTCTCAAACACCTCAGTTGAGCAGATGTGGGATGGGAGGGAAATCAATCTGTGTTTTTAATGTGTGCTCAGGTTGTAGTCCTTCTGTGTAATATGCCGGTGTCATTTACATGCCATTTTGATTGTACAGGACAGCTCACGCCACCTTGCTATTGACCCAGAAGCGGTTCATTTTTCATGTCCGTTCACTGCTTATATCACTGCTGCTAGTCTTAGCACATAGCATGGTGTTAAAAGCTTAGTGCTTTCTCCTTCGCCTTCTATTTCTCACATGCTTTGGGTTGTTATCATGTGTGTCCATCTTCCAAATGCCTAAAAACTGTGTGAACCAAAGTATGTCTGTTCCTCAGTTCAGCCAAACAAAACCAAACCAAACAGGCCAATAGAAATCTCTGCTATCGGTTCATCCTCTCTTTCTCCCTACAGGAATGCGCGAACACCCTCCAGTTTCTGTCAGTGCTTTGGCTGACCACATCGAGCGGCTGAAAGCCAACGACGGCCTACACTTCTCACAGGAATATGAGGTAACTCTTCCCTAGTCATGTCAAGATTGTCCGTCTAAACAACCTTGAGGAGAATTGAGGAGAAATGCCTTCTGTTAAAGCCACCGAGGGATAATTGCTTGACGTCCTTCAGACATCAGAAATTTACATAAAATGTCTGCAAGTTAGATAAATCTGGACAATGAGGGGAAAACACATCCATTATGGATAACATCTGCAGCTGGAAAACAATTGCGCTTGTTCTGACCTACATCTGCATGTGTGGAACATGTACATTGTAGAACAGGACACTGAAGATTAGAGTAAAGGAGACAGTGGATTTATTATGGCTGAACATTTAAAGCAGATCAGTTATAAATAGAGCTCCAAAATACAGTTCTGGGGAAGCACATTCATTTAGGCAAGGCAAGTTTATCTATATAAAACATTTCATACACAGAGGTAACCACAATAATAGACCAACTTGATCTCTGAAACACTGGAGAAACTGGCAATTAACTGAAAAATCTAGTGATTAGTTATTTTGTCAGAAGCATTAATGCTTTAAAATATGACCTTTGTTAGATTGATGAACCACAACTACTGTGATAAGTTTCATAAAGCCAGCCAAACATAAAGGAAGAGCTCATTTTGAGCCAGAGGTTGACATTTTTGTGTGCAGAATTGTTCAGAAAGTCAGCCAATGGCCTGTGGCCGACTGTCTGATGCTGTGACTACTCCATCACAGACAAACAGCTAAATGTGTTCACCGTACAATCTCAGAAAGACTGTATGAATGTGAACTCTTCAACATCTAATGTTCAGCAAGTAGTGCTCTGCATTTCTCAAATGTGCTGCAATGACACTAAGAACTTGTGCATCTTCATAATACTACAAGTTACACATGGATTTACAGATATTCCACAGACACACACACACCTCAGTTTAGGTTCCCACTGTGACACGAGTCCCCATGAGTCTGTGTGTTTTCAGGTTTAAGTCCCCACCAGGGTATATAAGCCTGTACACACACACACACACACACACACACACACACACACACACGGTCACATCAGCAACTCAGGCAGAACCCAGATCACCAGAGCTTGAAATTAAAGCTGGGAAACAACTCTATTAGGAGTGTAATGAGTGTGAGAGTCACCTGCTATATTAGACAGCTAATCCTGCAGTGTGTGTGTGTGTGTGTGTGTGTGTTTGGGGAAGGGGCGGGACTCTGCTGCCTGCTTGAGTTGTTATTGTACATTGAGCAGCTCTTCTGAGTGCTTAAACAATCAAGACAAAAATAAAGACATCAAATACTGTCGGAGCAACGGTGATCTAATCAAACGCCAAATGGCTCACATTAAACAGCAATACAAAAGAAGCTAACAGGATAAACAGATAAAGACAGGCTTATTGGGAGGGAACTGTGTACAAAGATGGAGATAAAGTAATATATCTGTAGGTAAATAATAAGATAGCAATCGATCAGTGTGAGCCTGTCATCTGTGGGAATGTCCTCCTGAGTACAGCATGCATTTTATTTAATATACACTACAATTCAAAAGTATATATATATATATATATATATATATATATATATATATATATATATATAATAGTGATTTCCCAATATTATTGTTTTCACTATACTTTTAATAAAATAAATGCAGCTTAGATGGACAGAAGAGACTTCTTTCAAAAACATTAAAAGAAGCTTGTTGGTACATTAATATTAACTTTGTGAATGTAGTTCACCTCTAGAGACATTTTTAAAAAGTAAATCCTTCTTTAATAATGGAGAGCAACCACAGATCAGGACAGAGCTAACAGCAGACGAGGACAACACATCCTCAGATCATACATACACATGCATTAAAATCTGTGATGTTTTTAACAGGGAAGAAACAAGAGACCACTGAATAAGGCAAGAATAGCCACCCATACAGTAGACAGAGACGAGAGAGAAGATTTCACTATATAATGTGACAGAGAGACACTATAATGTGCTCTTCAGATGAATCTTTTATTGCTCAGATGTTGCTGTTTCATTGCTCAGGAGACTTGACATACCGTAGGTCAGAGTTATGTTATATTCACACCACAAACCCATTGGTCTGAAGTAGCGCTCCTCATTTATATTAACTATCACATATGGATGAGAAAGAACCGATGGTGGATGCAGAGAAACATTAATATAATATGAAAAATGCATCAGTTCCATCTGGAGAAGTGTCATGTAAGTCCAAGATAGAAGTTGTGTTTCATCTAAAGTGCGAACAAACTGACAAAACTCATCACAAAGTCTTGATTAGCTGTTATTGTGTTGCGTTTTGGCCTCCAGATTCCCAGATTCATTGTTGTGAATATTACTGTGCCAGGTTAGCACGCAATGTTAAGATACGAAACACACAAAAGCAATTAAGGCTTGTGTGTGTTTATTTTAAATGCACTGACGCAGCCTTTTCCAGAGATCAATACATTTCTCATGACAAACACATAATCATACATAACCACAAACAAATGCACACAATCTGTGCTGTGAGACAGATTAAGCTGACAAACAATCATTAGAAATATGGCAGATGTATAGTGATTAATGATTATTATACAATGACTATCACAATCCATCTGTTAGTAGACAGAAGTTCAGCCTTTGGTTGCTCTTTATTCTATATACATCTAGAGGAATGTCACATTGCCCTTAGAATGAACTCTACATGTCACCATTCACCATCTTTTAAGAGGATTCTCATCTCACATTCAAAAGATTGGGTTTATCAACACTTTTTTTAAAGAAATTTATAGTTTTATTCAGCAAGGATATAAGGATACATCTATAATGTTATAAAAAGATGAGATGTCCGTTCCAAATCAATGCTGTTTCTTTAATCTTTGCACAAAATGCATAAAAATATGCGGTAGTTTTCAACATTGCTTATAAACAGAAATGTTTCTTGAGCAGTAAATCAGCTTATTAGAATTATTTCTGAAAGACTGGAGTAATAGTGCTGGAAATTCAGCTTTGCATCAAAGAAATAAATGTAACATATATTCACACACTAAACAGGTCTTTTAAAATGTAATAATATTTCACAATATTACTGCTTTTACTGTATTTTTGGTCAAATAAGTGCAACCTTGGCAAGCATAAGATTTATATTGACCCTAAAATATCTTAACTGACCCCAAACTTTTGAATGGTATTATGTTTCATATAGTTGATATGTTTAGTTTATTATAATTGCTCGCGTCTCCGAGCTGCAGTAATGTGATGCAGGGAGACGTCTGAACCTCACCCTCTGACCCGTTATCTCTGGATTAGGCAGATCTCTAAAGCGCCGGGCGTGATCGTGGACAGGTCATGGTAGAGATTCACTGTGTGGTGCGTCTGCTAGATTTTGCAGCATCAGTTCCTGCTGTGCCAGACTCATCTTACTATGAATGATTCATTGGTGCACAGTATTCCATGTAAACTTTCATCAAACTGAAATGAAACTTGCTCCACCTCTGAATGACTTTAGTTTTTAGCTGATGTCACCAAACGCTCTTATTTAAAAAAAACTGTTTTCTCTAGTCACCTGTCATATGAGCTTCCAGTCAGTTCCCTCTTTAAATTATACTGTTTCCCTCTTTCTTCCTTTCTTATTGAATATCCTGTTTCACTAAATCACATTATAGTAAAATAGGTTTTCATGAGTAGACGTGTGGTGGTTTGGCTCAACAGCGTAAGATTGCAGGCAGGACTTAATAATGGAAAGATAATGACAGATGAGGGAGTATTGAGGAAACCTGCTGGAAAACAGTCTGCAGAGGATTCAAATGATGTGAAAGAATGATTAAATTTTTCTCGAACTGGATCATTTCAAAGGTTAAATGTGTCTATTTTCTTCCTTTGTTGGTCAAGCTTTCTAACAAACTTGCTCATGTTTTGTCTTTGTGTTCTGTAGTCTGTTGACCCCGGCCAGCAGTTCACCTGGGAAAACTCCAACCTGGAGGTCAACAAGCCCAAGAACCGCTATGCAAACGTCATCGCTTACGATCACTCCAGAGTCGTGCTGACCCCCATTGATGGTGAGTCCAAAAACACACATATTTATACCAGTTTGAGGTCAGAGGGCATCATCATACACCCGGCGTAATGCGACGCAAGGAGCAGCGTAAGTGTGTCTGCTAGTTTCAGCCCGTCCAGCGCCACATCGTTTAATTAGCAAATGCATTTGCACCCATTTGTGCGCCCATGGGTGTGCTGGTCTAAAAAAGAGGTGTGTTCAGGTGCATTGCTATTTTGGCTCATTGCTATATAAGGAGCTGAAAATAGACTGCGCCATAGACCAACTCAAACCTGGTCTAAAGTCAATGTTTTTTCTTTGTTATTTAAAGAGCGTACACGCTGCTTATTAAACACAGGGATGCACAGCAGCACACAAACATGCCAAATATAAAAAATGAAAGGATTGCAATGCATAAGAATATAGGTTAATAAAATATATATATATATATATATATATATATATATATATATATATATATATATATATATATATATGTATAAAATGCACTGCTGAATCGTAGGTGTACCGGGGAGCGACTACATCAATGGAAACTACATTGACGGCTACCGCAAGCAGAACGCTTACATCGCCACTCAGGGTCCTCTGCCTGAGACGTTCAGTGACTTCTGGAGGATGGTGTGGGAGCAGAGGACCAGCACTATCATCATGATGACCAGACTGGAGGAGAAGAGCAGGGTGAGATTTCACTCCTCATCTCGTGTTGTCTGGTTCCTGCCCCAAACAGATTTCATTTTTGAATTTCTAGGATGTCAGATAATATCCCAAAAGCCTCGGGAACACATGCAAACACGTGCCTTGCCTGTGAATAACATAGGACAGGAAGTGAGCATAAGTGTCCTCACAGGACTGTTGAACAGGAAGTGATGTGTGTGTGCATGTGTGAGAGAGGGAGGAGTCACATGTTCCCTCACCTGCCGTGTGACCAGATGGTCATTCTTTTTTCCTCCACATGGTCAAGCTCAGTATACATGAACGCAAGCTTTCTAGTGGAGTTATGTACCTCACGAGTCACAATTATATTATTTTCTGTATAATATCAATTGATGAGATAAAGTGCATATGGATACATTTTCCATTTTATAGTCCATTTTAGCTCAAGTCCATTAAATAGCATTAATAGATACAACTTTTTGATAATATATTGGCAAATCAACATTATCTGAGATTAATAAATGCTTTAGATTTTAAAATATATGTTAACTAATATTAACAAATGGAAGCGTCACCAAAAATTATAATAATATTTATCATGCTTTTTTGATATGGTGGCCAATATTGTAGATCAGTACTACACAAATGTAATTTTACTGATTTATGTGTGTATTTATTTATTTTTCTGCAAAGTTTAATTCTATAATATGTGCTTATTAAAGTCATTAAAATGTTTTAATAAACTGTAGACAAGCACACTGTAATACACAGTTGCTGTGCTCTGTTTTCACAAATATATTGTGCATCGTTAGAAGAAACAGGATGATAATCATTCAACTTCTTTAATTCAAATGAAAGGTTTGATGAACCGGACATCTGGAACATCCTCAATTGGGAAAATGATTAAAGATGCAAAAAAATCTGGGAATTGGGTTAATCTGCCATATTTATTAATTATCTTAAATAAGTGCACAGATTGTACCTGTTCTTTGTTGAGGAAGGACAGCAGTGTTTACGGAAGCCCAGATGGGTCACGCTCATGCATCTCAACCCCAGACCTGTGTGTGTGTGTGTGTGTGTGTGTGTGTGTGTGTGTGTGTGTTTTCAGAGCCAGAGGTTGATCCACAGTTCTGGCCGGTCTGTGGTGCGTGGTGCCCCCATCTGCTTCAGCTTCAGTGGTCTCCTGTGCTCTTATGGCCCCTGATGTGTGATGTTTGTGTGTGTCTGTGATTGCAGGTGAAGTGTGATCAGTACTGGCCGAGTCGTGGAACAGAGACATACGGCATGATTCAAGTGTCCATGCTGGATACAGTGGAGTTAGCCACCTACAGCGTCAGGACCTTCGCTCTCTATAAGGTCTGTGTGTGGCGCTTTATAGATGATATAACTCTCGTTTCTTTTGTTTTTCTTTTGTTTTTGATTGTACCAGCAGTCAGAAATTATTTGATTTAAGTTGTATTCTGTTGAAAATTATAATGTAATGAAAATGGTATACACAAAACAACCAGAAATGAAGTTTTAGATGTTCCTTTTGATTTATGTCTGACACATTTTTCATTTTTTTAACCGTCAGATATGCTGCATTCACACAAATGACTAAAGCTTCTGCTCATTAATGCTGAAAATATCTTTCTGTGATGTTTAGATGTTTTACAGCAAATCTGAATAATCAAGATGGAAAAAAATCCTCAAAAACAACCTCATTAATTAACAGTAAAAGACAATTCTGCCAGTTGTATCCTGTAGTCTGCTAGGATACTAGCAACATTAAATAATAATAATAATTAAAACAATTATATAGGCTTTTATAGTAGATTAAATAATGACTGTACATTTATATTTAACTTATTATATTTTACAATTTATAGATAGATGCAAATTTGTAAATGGTTGTAAGTTAACAAGCCCATAGTTGTGATGTTACAAACTTAATGATTTCTGATTGATTTTATTTATTTATTTATTTATTTATTTATTTATTGCAGTTTAGTTTGTGGTTAAATTGTGGAGGGAGATTAATAGTATAAATCTATATATGTAATTAATTTTAATATGTATTATAAATAATAATTAAAATTATTATAAATATATTATTTGATATTGTCTTAACAAGACAAATCATTTTTCCATCACATACTGTACAGTCAAACCAAAAATTATTCAGACACCAGTTACATTTTTTATCTTTTTCACTAGTTGGTGGAGGATACTATAGTTCATGAATGTAAGTCAGGATAGCAAAATAAAGTGAAATCTGACATATTATACCCAAAAAATATTATTCATACAGTGGACTACAAGTAAAATTGAGACAAATTTGAGGAAAATGTTCAGACACTTAGAACTGACCATGTTTTGCTAATGAAAACTTTTATGACCACAGACTGAACAGAATTAAGCATTGCTTGATAACTGGTTGACCTAAATTGGCATTATCTAATGATATAAATAAATTTAACAGCTGAATAAATTTTGGATGATTGTAAAATATATTATATACCTTTCTATAAAAGTTATCTGACATTATCAGGATGCATTTGTTCTCACACAGTTTACCTCTTGACATATTTTATTACCATTTTCTGAACTATAGTTATATAATGTGTCTGAATATATTTCGTTTTGACTGTATCTCTTTAAATGTCTTGACACAGAATGGGTCAAGTGAGAAACGGGAAGTTCGGCAGTTCCAGTTCATGGCCTGGCCGGATCACGGCGTTCCCGAATACCCCACACCAATCTTAGCCTTTCTACGCAGGGTCAAGGCCTGCAACCCACCTGACGCCGGACCCATGGTGGTGCACTGCAGGTGGAGCATGATCTCCGCTCACGTATCTGTTAGCATGCACATGTGTCTGTGAGTTCACTCTACATCTGTGTTTCCCATGGCAGCGCTGGAGTGGGTCGGACAGGCTGTTTTATCGTGACAGAGGCCATGCTGGAGCGGATGAAGCATGAGAAGTCGGTGGATATCTACGGTCATGTGACCTGCATGCGTGCTCAGAGGAACTACATGGTGCAGACAGAAGATCAGTATATCTTTATCCACGAGGCCCTGTTGGAGGCTGCCACCTGCGGAAACACAGAGGTCCCGGCGCGGAGCCTGTACACACACATCCAGAAACTCACACAGGCGTCACCCGGAGACACCGTCACCGCCATGGAACTGGAGTTTAAGGTCAGAAAACACACACAGATGGCATCCTAACCTGCCACGACACAACAGGGTTACAGTTTTCTCGTCTCACTGAAGGCAAAACACAGCATGAAGGCACAAAATCACATCCGATCAGAATATGTCTGATGTTTAGTGCACAGCTCTATGGAACCAAAGGACAAAGCTATGCCTTGTTGCTTGTTAAAACATCTGATTAACATGCAAAAGATGGTAATCTAGAAATACAGCTGGAATAAACCGAAATAGAAATATTGGATGATAACAAACTAAATTATAAGTGCTTTATAAATGTTTATTATTATGACTGAAATAGGTTTAAGCTCAAGCATTTAAATTACCAGGTATAAGAATCAACATTGCTTATTGATAATGAAATATAAGTGAAGTAAACTTAATAATGTTGATTATTAAATTGATTATTAAAATTGAATGAATAACAGAATTACTCAAATGAAACCTGAAAATTTAAAAAATAAAATTTTACTCTTAAAATCAGGTCTCATTTGAAAAAACTAATTAAGTTAAAAATATCCTAACTAGCTGTTGGCTAAGGTTAACATTTTAATAGTGTATAAGTAAATGTTAAACTTAACATTAACTAAGATTAATAAGTGCTATGCAAGTACTCTTCTTGTTTTATAATATAGTTAAATAATGTAAACAAATTAAACATTATTGTAAAGTGTTAACATAAAATCATTCAAATATGAATACACAGTATAATAGTTCATAAGTAAGACTAAATAACACTGATTGTTACATGTTATTTCATGTTCAGTAATGCTACACTACAACAACAATTAAAAAAACTGCTGTAGAAAGAGAAAAGACATGCACGCTAAAGTTTTACCAAAGCAAAAGTGCACATTTGAACGGCTCAAACAGGAAGTTGAAGTTGACAGGCCGTATCTGTGACTGAGGTGAGAGTTATAGCTGCTTCATGCCTGAAAACACTCCTTTAACATACAGCAGCCGTCCTCAGAGACGCTCCACAGCCCGGACGATGAGGCTCAGAGTAATCAGGTTTTAATGATTATTACATGATGTTTGACCAGCGGATAAGAATGGTGTGATTCTGAAGGGCCAGTGCAGTCAGAGCTGTGTAGAAACATGTTTGAGTTTCCCTGCACAACATGAATGATTTTAATGGGCTGTTTTCCCATGATGCATCTTGCTGACATGCTGAGATTCAAAGAGCATGTATCATTTGAAGGTTTAGGACAAAGCCAGTCAAAACACCTCATTCTCCCCCAAAGAAAGATGTCAAATGTTGACGAGATTCAGTGTGGAAATCGACATTATGCCATGAATACTGAACTTGAGCTTGACCTTTGAACTCAGAGCATGACCAGTGCTGAATGGATTATTATACAGTATAATGATGCCAAATAAGATGCACACAAAAAGATGATATATTTAAAAGAAACATTTTATGGAATATTTATTCAAAATTTACACAAAGAAAAAGAAACTGACAGAATGCTAACGTCTGAAAGGCTAAAATGTCGTTTCATCAATAGTTTTTATTGATTTTTCATGTTTTTAAAAGAAGCTTTTTCTGCTCACTAAGGCTGCATTTATTTGCTCAAAAATTTTACATTCTGTAATATTATTGCAATTTATTGCTATTGCTATTTGAATATGTTTTAGGATGTAATTAATTCCTGTGATGCGCAGCTGTATTTCAGTATCATTACTCTCATCTTCAGTGTCACATGGTCTTCAGAAATCATTATAACTTGCTGATTTGCTCCTCAATATCATTATCAGTGTTGAATACAGTTGTGCTGCTTCATATTTTTGTGGAAACTGTCATTATTTTGATAAAGAGAAGAATATTTCTGTATAACCCATATTTTGTCCAATTTAATGCATCCTTTTTTCTTTTTTCAACCTTTGATTAGTAGTGTGTATGATTCTGTTTCAGAAGAAAGTAGTGTGTTGTATGTACAGTATGATTCTGTTTCAGTGTTTCAGAACAATATGAATGTGTTCTGTGTCTTTTCTCACCGCAGAAACTGGCCAACTCTAAAGCACACACCTCTAGATTCATCAGCGCTAGTCTGCCGTGCAACAAATTCAAGAACCGACTGGTCAACATCATGCCCTTCGAGTCCAGCCGTGTGTGTCTGCAGCCAATCAGAGGCGTGGAGGGGTCCGACTACATTAACGCAAGCTTCATCGACGGATACAGGTATGAGATTCCAGGTTTGCAAATGCGATTGAGTAAATTCCATTTCCTGTCATTTCAATTCAGCATCCTGTGGTGCTCGTTGAAGTCAAAGGGAGACAGATCTTAAATTCAGAATTTTGCCTGAAGTCATAAACAGAGATCTGAGAACCAATTGAGACCAACTGTGAATCAGACTCTGGAGAAATCTAATGAAAGACAGCGTGTTCTTCTGTAAAGGTGCTGAACGGCAGCTA